>NC_091846.1:72773575-73073651 GCF_037783145.1 Equus przewalskii
TCCGTTTCCTACCTGTTTTGGCTTGATAGCAACCGAGAAGCCCTTCACACATTTCATGATACATGTATTCAATAACCATAACATGAATTTCAGTATGCAAATTTCTGCAGGACAATCATCATCCTCTTTCATTTTCTTTGAAATTACCCAGAACTATTCCACTGAAGATTGTGATAATGATGACAATCCAGATTATAATAATTTTCTTGTTATTTTTCAGCTTTAGAAAACTAACTGCTCAAAAATTATATAATACTCTAATTCCTTCAATATAAATGTTACCTTTTAAAGACGTCAAATACAGCAATTGAAAGGAAACCTTAATAAGGATAATTTGTTCTTGTTTGGGGATTTCCCCTCTTCAGATCTATTGATCAATTTTCTTGAAAGAGGAGGGACATGATGAGCTAAATTAACTGGCATTTTAAAACTACAGTTTTTCATTGGCATGCTAAAATAGAAAATCCATTTCACCCAAGCACTTGCTTTCTCTTAAGAAGTTGTATTACTTAAAGAAGTTGATCATCACAATCTGATATGGACTTAATTTTCAGGCTTTTATTTTACAAAATATAAGTGAAATTAAAGCGACTTGCTCTGGTCACCTTTCCAGTCTGTTACAGAAAATCTTAAGGAACACTGAAATCATTTAGAAATAATCAATGGTGATTGAGTGATCTAAATTTTCTTGTGGATTAAGTGATAAATCAACAACTTTGAGACCCTGAGAAAGGTATTGAAGCTTTTTTTATGCCTTAGTTTTATCATCTACAAAGTGTGAGTAACAATAATTACTTCTAAGGCTTGTGAGGGCAAAGTAAAAATTATTACAACAGTACCTGAGGAGAAAATAATTCTTAGCTATTTTTAGTTATTTTTACTAAATTTTTTATAGATGTGACTAGGAAACAAAGATTTGCCATATCTTACACTTGTCTCTAGAAAAACGTTTGTTAATTTCAGCATAAGTCATTGTAAGTAGTGCCAGTCACTTAATAATTGAATAATGAACTCTGCCTGTATAACATTCAAGATCTCTTAATTTGGATGGATGAATGGATGGTGGATGGATGGATAGATGGATGCATTGATAGATGGATGGATAACATATACCAACTTAGTAAACCAGTACACTAAGATTTTTATATTTCATCTCTCCAGCTATTATCTCAGATATTTTCTGTCCTACTAATCACTTTGATCTCTTCTTTGAATTCAACCTCTACTGGAAGTGAACAAGTATAGTGATAGAGATTTTTAAAGCTTTCCACCAGGAAATATTAGCTTTTCTTCTTTGACTTTCTTCAAAAAGTGATTTTATATTTGAGTTTCAGTAAACTTGGGATTTTGAGCAACAATCTTACAAGCAATTTCATTAAATGGCTTCAAATGTTCTTAAAGGAGAATTCTGGCTTCAAAAAGCTGCAAGATGTGTTAGAAAGAGCACTGACCTGAAGAGATATTAATAGGAGCATTAACTGCACTAGCAGCGATTATCTGCCACTAGCAGAAATCCAGGGATGCAGAGGGAGATGTTTCTGTTCCAATATTTCCATAATCTACCCACCAGGAAGAAGATGTCCAAAGCAAAGCAATGATTCTCATCCTTATGATGCACATTCATTTTTATACATGATTTATATCTAAATATTAATAAAAATTTTAGTGAGAATTACTATGTACATTTTACAGATAATGTGGGGGACTGGAATTGGCCACCCAAAGATATATCTCTTTGGTATGAGGACTATTTTGGGCTGGTTACTTTTAAAAACTGCAGATAGGAAAGAAACTCTGAAAAGTAGAATTTACTTACCCTTTGTTAAGAGACATTTACATTTGTAAAGGAAATCTCCATCTGTAAAGTTGTCTCCCTGTCTGTACCAGGAAGAAGTGGGGATGACCTTATCTCTAGAAACTCTTATCAATTCTGAAGGCAAGGACTTAAATCTGCATAATAATCTTACTCTCATTTACTGCACTTTTCTGGTAATCTCCCATAACTGACTCTACCCCCCAACATCCTCCTTTTTCTTTAGCTGAGGGTGGATATTTAAGGGGAGAGCTTCTGCCATTTTGGCAAATTGCTCAGTTTGCCTGAGCCTCTCCCATGTATACATGTTATAAAGCTTTGTTTAATTTTCTCCTGTTATTCTGTCTCATGTGAATTCACTTCAATATCCAGCCAGAAGGACCCAGAGCAGGTAGAGGAAATGTCTTCCTCCCCTACAATAGGAAATTGAATTTATAGAAAGTTATTGATTAAATATTTTCTCAAAGTGTCCTGAAAGTAAGTTAAAAACCTAATAGAATATGGAGCTTTTGATTTAGAGGGCAAATATTTGAATGATGAAAATTAGTGGGGAAAATAAATAAATAAATGGGAAGAAAAATAGGTTTAGTTTAAACATATACATGAAATAATTTTGTCTTCCCGTTGAAATATTTATCACTTTGCTTACTTCTCATTAGGAGAAAGTTCTGTTCTTATTTTTTAAAAGCATCTCCCAAGCTTTTTTCTCAGGAATACCATAGTATTAGAATTTCATTGTCACTAAGTACCCAGACTGAAGGTGAATTTATTTTAC
This sequence comes from Equus przewalskii, assembly GCF_037783145.1. Lineage (NCBI taxonomy): Eukaryota > Metazoa > Chordata > Mammalia > Perissodactyla > Equidae > Equus > Equus przewalskii. Next base: position 72,776,164 of record NC_091846.1, read on the forward strand.
AAAACAAAAAGTGGCAGCCAAAGGATCACTTGAAATGAGACGGATCAGAATCTTCCGGTCATTGCAGGCGCCTCACATGAAGCCTAGAATCTCTGCATCATGAAGAATTCACAATTGACAGTTTACAGTCTACAGACTGGAATGAATATTGTTACAAAGTTGGAACCATGCACGAAAGGCTAACATTAGCCTTGAAACTCAGTGTCAAAAAATAAGACAACTGCAATATTAAAACAAGGCTTATTAGGAATTTTACTAAGCAGTTTCAAACTAAGTAAGGGAAGCGGAAGTTGAGAAAATGGTCCTAGTTACAAGAAAGTTGATTAGAAACTAAATATAGAACACTGATTAAAGTACTCACTAACAAATTTAGTCCTGGATTCTAAATACAGACTCATGGGCTCAGAGGGAAATCAAAAAGGTATTAAGTTAACTCAGGGAAAGTTTTATAGTGTAAATTATTGAATTTTACGACATTTCCCTAGTGGTTTATTTCACAATCCCTGGTATAATAATGCAACAGCAATTGCCTAAAAATGATAGTTGAAACAGCAAAAAAAAAGAAAAATTAAAAGTTAAAAAATAAATTTTTAAAATAAAAGTTTACACGCTGGACTGAAAGCTGATCTGTTTCGCAGAGTCTCTGCCACCAATTACTGTCAATAAGCCACTTTACTCTCTCCCTCCCATGTCTGGTGTACCCACTCTAGAAACAGAGCAGAGAATTAATTAGATGACAGTGCACATCTTTGATTTGGGATAAATAAGTTGGCATGGTAGCCATGAATTAGAGTCTCTGGTCTTTTTCTCAAAGCAAACATCAGGACGTTAACAAAAATAGTCACGGGCTTAGCCTTAAGAAGTCACCTATGCTATCCATTAGTTCTCATCTTAAATGGTGACTCTTTCCTTTATAAGATAGGACTTTCTAATGAATGTTTTCCCCAAGCTCTAAAGGGTGTCTACCGCTTTTCTTGCAATCTCATTTTTTCTGCTCATCCTATCTTTCAAAGAAGGACAATGACCTTCCACTTGGTAACAAACATATTTCCTCTTTTTTTTTCTTGCTCAAAGTTGTCAATGCATGAAAAAATACTTAAATGATAAAAGACCAGATCTTTGACCAGCATGTAAAAATTCACTTACTCATTCCTTCAAAAGTAGTTTTGGACCTTTACTGTGCTCAGCACTTGAGAGAATGTAAATGGTGAAAACCGGATACAGGTTTTTATGCGGCTCTTTGTCAGCATGATTCTGTCTGCTTCCAGGGCACTGGGGAAACTCACAAGCTCGTTGAAGCTTCTGGGCACAGGACACAAGAGATTAGGGCCTGGATGGCTTCCCTAAGTGCTCCAGGATTTCATTAGCTTTGGTCAAAAGAAAAATTTAGTAGTCAATGTTTTCTTCCTTCTATTTTTCTCTATCAAATGAAGAAATTTTCTATTAATCCATGCTAGCCTCTGACACAAGGATGAATGTGATTCAATATTACCGCATTTGGACTTGAAATCTAATTCATGTTCACAAATAGAGATGAAGGAAGTATCAAGAAAGTGCCCCTGCTTTTAGCTACAATGTCTCAAAATTTTTCTTTTAATTTCTGATTTGCAAACTGTTTCAGAGAACATAGAATTTCAACTAAAATATTTTTATTGTCAAATCCGACAGCTTGTGAAAACGCAGCTATGCAACCCACATTTGTGTTTGTGAGGTAAGTAGATAGATGAGAGAGAGAGAGAAAAAAAAGAGAAAGGTGCTAAGTTTTGAAAAATAAATCTAGGCAACAAATATCCAAATCCCCATTTCTGTTCGACCTAGAAAAATTTCAGTTACTACCATATTTAGTCACTTGTAAGGGACAATCACATTAATATTTAATTTCTAATCACACCAATAATAGACAAGCATTTTTCCCTTTGAGATCACTTTATTTAAAATCCTCATTTTAACGTATTACATTTACTTTTACTGTTTTCTGGCTTAACCAAGACAGAGAAGAGGAAGTTTGATAAAGGAATTTAGCCTCTGATTTCCAACTTAATTCTGAGATAAATTTGTTAAAGTTTATATTATCATTTAGGCAACAGTGAATATAAAGAAATGACCATCACATTTGTAGCAGGCCCACATTCTAAGCAGTGGTGTAGAGTCTCTGAATAATGCTTATTTTTCATTTTTTTTTCCTGCACAATTTTAGAACTTTTAAGTTTGTATTCGATTCTGTGGTAGTGAGGTGAGGAAATACTTTAAATTAAATTCTTAAATGCAATTTAAAGAGGATCACCTCTTAAAAGAACCAGAAATAGATTTCAGTTATATGAACACAGTGAATTAAATACACTGATAAATTTGTTTACCTGGGTGCAGTTTTACTTGCACCTAAAAGACAAAACTTTAATTTGATATTTTACTCTATTTATACACAGAGCTAATATGGCAAATTCAATTGAGCATATTTAGTCTGATATATGTAGACTCACTCAAAAATGTGCCAAATTACACTTCCCTTTGTGGGGGGAAAGAATTGTGCTTTGAAAAAAAAATTACCTATCACAGCACTCGCAATGATGGGAACTAGGGACTTTTGAAGTTAATAATACAGAATTAGAGTTATTTATTTAATTGGTTCCAGTCTACTGCAGTGTTTAACAAGCTCAGATAAATGGACTAATCTTTCACAATTAGTGTACTAAAGTCTGGTTATTTTTAAAACTTATATCAGTTGTAATCAGAGGGTTTCCTAACGCATAGATTTTCTAGCACCTTTGTACTTTGAGGACATTTAACTTGCTATTGGCCTATTTGCTCTATGAACTTTGTTTGTTTTAGCATAAGGAATTCCAGAATCATAACAGACATCTGAAAAACCCCAGATGGATTCAGTGAATGAAAGACATTAATCAGTTATTGGTAACTAGAAGGGATCCTCAATTCCTATTGGATAAGTATTTCTTATTTTTAAATGTGTAAGTGCAGAACCATGCAATGATACCTTTAGATAGCACTAATAATTGACATTAATTTGCAGTGTGTTTCTTCTTGTATCAGGATGCTACATCATCCTGATTTTATTTTAAATATGAGATTTGCATTTATTTAATCTCAAGTGTAATCACATTTTAACCTTTATATAATCTTTTAGAACTTTTTGAAGGAATAAAGAACATTTATTACTCTTCATAGAAGAAAAACCTAACCTTTTCCTATTATACAGTCAATCACAGTGAATCTTATAAAACGAATGAATGGAAATAATTGGCACACTATAACCTCAAGGTCAGAAGTAATAACCAAATATGTTTTTCAGTAAAGATGAAAAACTCGAAGCATCGATTTAATGACTTGTGATCTCCTAATTGATCCCTTGCCCTTTCCTCCATCTATCAACTTTCTTTGACCTCTGACCAGCATCATTTCATACTCAATCCCCCTGTTAGACCAATTTTAAGTCACCTCTGAAGTTACTCTCAGTCATTCTGTTTTTTTTCTCCTAGCCATGTGTGAACTCTTGTTAGCATGTGTGCTTGTGACTTTGTTGACTAGGTTTTGCTGAAGTTTCAAAATAAACCTCTCCTTACTCTGATTACCTAGCAAACAAACATTCGATAATTAAATCAATTGGTTTTATAATTTGATCACATTAACTCTATCAGTTAAAAATTACATTGATGCTTCTACATTAGAGTTCCTGGAAAGCTGAAAGGTGTTAACATATAAAACATATTCAAAATCTCTGCTAATTCTAAAGTGATTGAATTCAATGATGGTAATCTTAAAGTAACAAATGCATTGTCTACTAACCATCTAAGAGTAAGAAGAATTCAGTTTGTGTGTGTGTTTAAATTGATTTAAAGAATAATAATTGAAATTCTGAGAATAATAATAAAAACATAGAAAAAGAGAACAGAAGTTATATTAAATTTTCTATTATGACATATCTAAGATTTTAAATGTTTGACATTTAAATTTAAATTGACATTCAAATGAAAGATCTCTGATACAAGATGGTGAATTGAATTATAATTAAATGCAAAAAGTAATTAAATAATGGTAACATTAAGTGTAATGATAAAAATACATAACCATACTTTTAAATTAAACAAAAAAAAATCCATAGACAAAACATATGCTTCCATATTTGGTGTTTTTATCAGCACCATCTGTGGTGGGTCTAGAACTTAATCTATGATGTACCTGCAGGGTCGCAATTAATCATGGCCCCCATGGGATGGGGGTTAGGAACTCAAGTACTGGGGAAAAAATTGTAAAAATCAATTTTCCAAAAATACAGTGAAAAGGATTCCTTACGACCAATCTTTAATGCTGCTCTTAAATCCTCAAGATTGCCTGAATAAAATTCCTTGAGGAAAATAACAAATATTATCAACTGCATGAGGAAGATCAACTACTGGGAATATGGAAAGGAACACAGAAGATAACGTGGTAAGAATCACCAGGTAAGTAACAGAATGTGTACAGAAGGGAAAACAGCAAATATACAGTAGTCAGAGAGGGAGGAAGTACAGGGAATGGGGTTAATGGTTAAAGGAGATAGGGACGTTATCTGTAGTGCTCTAACATGCTACAAAAAGAAGAATATGCATATTTGAGAACAGACAGGTACACATATAAAATGATCGGAAACTGATAAATCAAAATGTTAGCAGTAACTGATACTGGATGGTGGTTCTTTGAATAATTATTCCTCCTCTATTTTTAATTCATCTCAATAAATATGTAGTTAGTGTGGAGACAGACTGAAAAGTCAGTGACCTCTTATTATAACTAAACATCAAAAGAAGCCATAAAACCTTTTTTGTAACTTAAGATAACAGATTGGGATAAGTCCTAAGATTCTATAATAGGCCAACATTTATATTAAAAATATGTTTGACACGCTACTTCCCTTTTAAGAAAGTGAGTAGTGGATCTTTATTTTTGGCATTGCTTGATCAATGGAGAGGGAGATTTCTATAATTTTTCTTTAGTCAAGCACTGTCTAGGTAGCACACTTCACATTTTACACATGTAGCAGGTACATGCTGTTACTTCTGAAGAAACAGAATTAGCAGTTACAATGTTGAGTTTGTTCTTTGGCAGTAAATTTTAGTGGCGTAACCTTTTAAAGTAATTAAAAAGATGCCTTTCTATATTTATTTTCTTTGTGATAAACTGTTGATTTTTTCAGCCTTAAAGTTTGGATAATAACATCGCTGTTACAACTGTGAAGTTTATTCGTTTATTTGTCTGATGGAAGAGATTTGGATAAAAGTTTGTGAAAGCACATACTCAACTTCCAAGCCCCCTCTTCACTCAAGAAAGGGAGTATTAGGAAGCAGAACCTCTGCTTCACAGGGAACTATCTAATTCTTTTCTTTTTTTAGGAAAAGCTATATTAGGAGGACAGCTCCCTGGCGAATGGTTAAGTTCACGTGCTCCTCTTCGGAGGCCCAGGGTTTCGCTGGTTCGGATCCTGGGCGCAGACAGGGCACCGCTCATCAGGCCATGCTGAGGTGGCGTCCCACATAGCACAACCTGAGGCACTCACAACTAGAATATACGACTATGGACCATGGGGCTTCGGGGAGAAGAAGAAGAAAAAAAAAAGATTGGCAACAGATATCAGCACAGGCGCCAATCTTAAAAAAAGAAAAGCTATATTAAAAATACCTGCTACATTGATAGAGTTTTCAATATGATTTTTAGTGTTATGTTAAAGTACTATTCTGACTATATGAAAATTAATAACTAAATTCAAATTAGTAACTAAATGCAATTTTTATAGAATTTTACTGTCATTATTTTATAAGGTCTACTTGTGTCAGATAGATAAGGCTGTTAGAGGTTTACTCTATTGTTACAACTAAGTAAACTGAGGAAATACTTAAATGTTCTTGCTCATGAGACTCAATATTTTTCAGTGTTAGAACTAGGACTGCACTCTTCTAATGTGCAGATCTTTGGGGAAACCATTGTGCCACACTGCCTTACTCACCTCTCAGAGCCAGAAGAACACTGTTTCCCAAAGTGTCTCCTTAGAACACTATTTGGAGGAGATTATAATACATATTTCAATCAGCTATGCCATTTAAATAATTGTAGAAAAAATATTTGACTGTTCACCTCCCACTGCACATCCCTGAAAAGCCACGACAACAACAACACACACATACACACACACACAAACATGCATTCTTTTCAAGTTTATTTAGCCTAGGACTTTTAAAACTTACTCATCAAGGAAGTCACTTTAGCTTAGAATTTTGGAATTAGTTTCTCAAGCTGGTTTAGGAAAATCAGTCAGGACTAAAGTATGAATCCTTCTAATCAAATTTGTTAGTATTAATATTGATGTTGTTTCAGCAAAGTATGCACAATTAAGTACTAAATTCACCTAATTATGTATCAAATTGCAAAGCATAAATTTATGCCTGAAAAATGCAAATCAATCTAATGAAATTAAGTAATAATTTAGGGCCTTACATAATGATATATCATGGCTATTGCCAGTACTGATTACGGAGACATACCATATTGTCTTAAAAAATGAGTACAAGAACATACTGTAATACATAATCAAAAAGAATAGAGTTTATTCTGTGCATCTAAAAACAACAAGAATTTACAGTAAAAATATTTAACAATAAATGAAATTCAAATATAAAAACCACCATTATTAGTTCTTTGGAATGTTCCCTTGTTACCTAAATACACACACGCACACACACACTTGTGCAAATACATGCATTTAAACATTCTTCCGTATAATAAATAGATATTCCCAGTCCCACTCCCCATTTAATTCACTCTTTCAGCCAAGATTTATTATGGAACCATTTAGTCCAAAGTACCACAGTATACATTCTACCAGAAATTACTATTTTCTTCAAGTTCTTTTTTTGAAAGACTACTTGGTGAAAATATAATATATAGCTATTTTCTTTTCTACTCTGTCCTTTAATATATAAGTGTTTTCTCAAGTCAAAATCATCTTTAATGGCTCTGTCATATTTTATTACTAGGATGGATCAACATGACTATTCTCTGAAAACTGGACATATTTATGGTGTTTGCAACTTTGGCTGTGAAAAATTCAATAAAAGCCTGGCTCCTATTTCCTTCCCTCCTCACCACCACTCCTTAAGATACGTCAGTGCCTTCCCATTACTGTAGAGTGAAGACCTGACTCCCCGTAACCAGGCCCTGACTATTTTCAGTGTTGCTCCTTGGTCTTCTTTCAGGCTGTCAAAACACTAAACTCTTCCACTCCTCACGGTCTTGAAACCAGCTTTTGCTGTGTCTGGAATGACCTCACAGCATTCTAAGCAGCCATCTCCTTTCATTTTTGGTCCTCAGTCTAAATGTACTGAAATGCAGCCGATACACACATAGGATGGAAAGGTAAGTAAGAGTTTAATGAGCACCTCCTATGCTAAACTCATGGCCCGCAGACTCCCGGCTCCTCCTACAGAACCATGCACACTTGAAATGCAGGGCTGAGTTTTCTTCTTTGTCTGACAAATAATGGAAGGTACACAATACAGGTTTGAGGGTAGATTGAATGATGGAATGAACAGATGAATGAATGAGTAATTCTTGAAGTATTTGTCGAGGGGAACTGTTTTTATACAGACTTGAAATATGAGACTACAGTGAATATGGTTAAGGACAAGAGCAATCACATAGTTTTGTAGTCAGTAATGTAAAAAATAATGATAGAGTTTTAGGCGAAAGGCCTTTTAGGGATCTGTCTTATATGGATTCTTCTTTGTATATTTTTATGACCAATATTCAACAATATTATATAATGTTAAATGGTTATTCCTTAGAATCACTTAATGATCAGAATATTTTTAATAGAAGAAGATACATATAGTTAAGGAAATATTATAAGAATAATAATAAAACCTCCTGCTTATGAGACAATGTGCTAAACAAAATATAGTTTCCCATTGATCTTTTGGTTCTATCACTTTACATTAAAACTTTCTAAAGGAAATCAATAACAAATCAAGCACACAGGGATACTTGATAGTTTAATTTTGAAGAACCACAAATCCATAATTTTAATGGTTTACAGTCTTAAAAAATTCAATAAAAATAGAGGGCTATGCATAAGGTCTTTTAAAAGTATTGTCAGTGGTATCTTAATGTTGAAACAGTCTCACTATTTTTTTTCATGACATAGAAATCTTCCTGGGCTGCATGTGTGTGCGTGTGTGTGTGTGTGTGTGCAAGGCAGAATGATGGGGGAGAGAAATAGAATTTAAAAATTGCTCTTGTGTGATTTGGATCTAATCTGATTTTCAAAACAGCCTGGCTTCAGTATTCTAGTTTTGAAGAACACTAAGCATTAAGGTTTTTTTTGTTTAATTCTATTTAAATCAAAGAATATTTCTTTTATAATCCAATTTTTATAGGAATAGAAGTTATGAGAATGTGCCAAAACATGATAGTCATCAATACACTGTAAAAAGTATAAACTCAAATACCTATTATTACAACTAAATTCAAAGAAGAAATTGGCTATATTTAAAGGCCAATTAAAAAATCTAAAAATTATGCCACATATTTGAAATTGAAATTTATAAAATACGTCTTTAGGAATGTACCAAGTTTCCCTTCTCCAAAATTTTACTTCTCCTAAACTTCCACTAAAACATTCATGAATGTTGCAAAGAAATTATAACACATCACAGAAGAATAATGCCTGCAAATGACAGATAACCTGATGCTGGAACTTAAAAGTTAATTTCCCAAACACAGTGCAGGGAGAATGAGGTTTAGCAGGGCTATACATGATTTCCTTTACAAGCAGGTGGTCCTTCAGGAAATAAAACAAAAAGTAAAAGAAGGAGGGAGAGAAGGAGGGAGGAGAGACTGAGGGAGGAATTCTAAGAGGAGGCAAAGGAAAAAGAAAGGGAATAAAAGTGTATCCCATGTTAATCTGGACAGTGGAGAGGGGATACCGGCTTCTTAGAGGAGACCAAATGGCTTTTAGGAAAAATGAATGGGCCCTCAGAAGAATAAGTGGGAGGTATGGTAGTTTGTGACAAAGTTTGTCTGGGTGTGGTGCTGACTTCTAGTCTTCTCTTTTACATTCCCCTTTTCCTCAAATCTGAACCTTTTTACAGTGCTTCATCTCACAATGATCAAAGCCAGTAACCTTAGAATTGTGGAATGAATAAGAGAAACCACAACTAAATAGGAGTTGGGATGGCCTGTAGGAGAGCTCTCACATCTTATCATACATATCGCTTACTCCAGAAAGAAAGAGACATGCTTGTATCTCTGGCAGGAAGCCTGATTCATGGTGTATTTTTATTTTTTGGTGAGGAAGATTGGCCCTAAGCTAATATCTGTCAACAATCTTCCCCTTTTTGCTTGAGGAAGTTTGTCAGGGAGCCAACATCTGAGCTGATCTTCCTCTATTTTGTATGTGGGGCTCCTCCACAGCATGGCTTGATGAGCGGTGTGCCTTTCCTGCACTCAGGATCAAAACCCGCAAACCCTGGGCCACTGAAGCAGAATGAATGAAATCAACCACTATGCCCTGGGCTGGCCCCCAAATGATTCAATTTTTTTAAATATATGTTAATTTGCAATTAAATCCCCTCATGTGGAACCAAAAATATACAACTAAGTTAAAAGGGAGGGCACTCTAACAAGTTCTAACTCATCTATATCCATGCAAAGCAGGAAAAATTATGTCTTACCTGTGGCCTAGTTGATGACAATTGTAAGACATATTTGGAGTCCAGGTATATTAAAAATGTATGTGAAAATGTATGCATCCCATATTTGATAAAATATAGCATTTTTGAATCTACAAAGTTTATCAGGTTCACACCAGTACTAGAAAATAAATCTAAAATATCAAAGAATGATTGTGTAGCAAAAAAGTCAGTAAAGCAAAAGATTATCATTAAGATGAAACATGAAATGATTCAGCTTGGTTTTAATTCCCTTTATTTTTATGTGGCTTATATGCAAATCTCTTCGAAATGACCACTTACTGATTTATAATCCAGATATAAATGTTCTTAAGTGGTTCTAAGCAAATTTCAAAACTGCTGGAATCACTGTGAGCCATCTCAACTGCCTTTCCTTACCCACCAATAAAAGACTAGGTATGGTGCCAGTTGCCTTCACCTTTGAGGGCCCTTCTTTGGTGATTAAGGCCTGGATAGATGGCCAGTCTTCCTTTTCAGATCTCGAGGCTCAGGACTTCTCTTTTGGGATCCCATGTCTTGCCAAGTCTGCCAATAAAAAAATAAAGCAATTCACACAAAATACCTCAATGCTAATTCGAAAAGAATCATTCCCTTCAATAATGATGTCAAACATTCTAAAATGAAGGAATAAACTTCACTATGAAGAAAACTTCTCACTTGGTACCCGATTATATATGTAGTGGTCACCCAGCATGAGCAGCAAGATAAGGAATAACAGCAGGACAGCCCCCCATTAAACCGCAATTTGGGACCATGAGCGTAGTTGAAGAGACAAGAGAAAATGAGGATGGAGATGAAGATGGTCCTGGCAGCACTGAAAGATGCAGGTTAAACAGGGGCAGTGCATCTCCTGACTTCAGGTAAGGGCACCTATGGGGCTCTGAGAAGCAAAAGTTAACATATCCTACAGTGGCCTCAACTATCTGTAGATATTTCTGCTCATCTTTTTGACCACAACATCTAGCAAAATGCCCAGTACATCATTAGTGCTATTTCGTTTTGAGTGATTTTTAAGATAAATTGAGATAATAATGAATAAAATTATGAAAAGATAAATAAATACTTCAGGTCCAATCACACAGTAACACATCTTAGAAAACTAAAATGTTTATAACATTATGGCACTTATGTAAGCCCTTATAGATAAATACATGGACTATAATAAATAGAAGTGAAAGAGACCCTGAGCTATAAGGAGTTTGAAATTTGGAAAAGAAAACTTTATCCAGCAATGTGAAATGAAAGCTGAAAAAAATTGGCTAACTGGAGAAAAATAATCCAGTTAGGGTTTTACAGAACAATTTATACAAAATAATATAACAGTAGAATGTAAAAAGATGTAAAACATTGGATCAGAAGAAAGAAATAATTATCATATTTCAAGAATATGATTTTTTAAACTAATGTAAATTTATTTAGATAAACTTCAAGCTACTTTCACAATTATTTTTGTGATATGAATTATGAATAGATTTGAATACATCTTTTTTGAGGTATGAAATACATTCAGCAAAATTCATGTTTTAAAGTGTAAAATTCAGCGGTTTTTGGTATATTCAGAGTTGTACGACCATCACCATTATCTAATTGTATGATATTTTCATCATCGCATTAGCAATCGCTCTTCATTAACCCTCCGTCCATACCCTGATAACCATTAATCTGCTTTCTTTCTCTATGAATTTGTCTCTTTTGAACATTTCATGTAAACGGATATTTCACAATAGGAAATGTGGCTTTTTATGTCTCCCTTCTTTCATTTTGCATAAAATGTGCAAAATTCATCCACATTACAACATGTAAAAGTATTTCATTTCTTTATATGGCTAAATAATGTTCTGTTGTGTATATATGCCACAATTGTTTGTCCATTCATCAACCAATGGGCAATCAAGTTGCTTCCACTTTTGCCTATTATGAGTGATGTTGCTGTAAACATTCATGTACAAGTTTTTGCGTGGACATACATTTTGAATTTTCTTGGGGATATCCCTAGGGGTGGAAATGCTCAGTCATGTGGTAACTATGTTTAAATTTTTAAGGAACAACCAAACTATTTTGCAAAGCAGGTTCTGCACCATTTTACATTCTTAACAGCAATGTAGTAGGTCATAACTTTTTCATATTCTCACTAATATTTGGAATTATTCATCTTTTTGATTATAGCCATCCTGGTGGGAGTGGGGTGGCATCTTCTTGAGGTTTTGATTTGCAGTTCCCTAATGACTAATCATATGGAGTATATTTTCAGGTGCTTATAAGACATTTGTGTATCATCTTAGGAGAAATGGCTATTCCAATCATTTACCCATTTTTTAATCAGGTTACTTGTCTTTTCTATTTTTGATTTGTGATTTCTTTGTATATTTTGGATATTAGTCCCTTATCAGATAGATGATTTGTAAATATTTTCTATCATTCTGTGGGTTGTCTTTCACTTTCTTGAGAGTGTCTTTTGAAATATTAAGTTTTTAATTTTAATCTTGGTTTTAATGAGATAAAACATTAAAGAAAGTGTAGATCTTTGATAGGAAAATGGTAGTTTACAAAACAGTATGCACTGTATGAATTATTTTTGGTAATAAAAATACATAAATGTTTATAAGGAGAGAAAATGATCCAGAAGTGTTAACTGAGATGATCTTTAAACAGATGGAGAAATAAAATCTCATATTTGCCTCTTTATAATTTCTAATTTTTTGCCATGTTACTGTATTTCCTTTGGTAATAATAAATGTCTTAAGTAATGAAAAAATAAAAAATGATAAATATGTAGATATATAATGATATATATATAGATATATATATATAGATATAAATATATAGATTCTTTCATTATTTTACACAAATTTACTTGGTTCTGACTTTGCATTAAGCATATGTTAAATACTAGGAATCTTGTTGCAAGAATTTCACAATATATTGATACAGGAAGAAATATAAGCATACAACTACACTCTAATAAATTCTAAAATTGAGATATGGAGAAATATATAAAAGGAACTATAGGAAAAAATAACACATTACATAAAAGCAAAAGGTAAACATTTGATGGAAAGAATGAAAAATGACTCACAGATAGTATACATTAATTTTTGGCATTTACCATCAAGTTTAGTCTGTCCTTGTGCAGTAGAATATTTGTTAGTAGGAGAAAACAAAGGAGAAAATATGGAGGGAGTTGAAGCCTAGAGGAATGTATAAGATTTCTGGAAAACTAGTGCAATAGAGATGGACAGAATAAAAACCAAAGCAAACAAACTGGTTATCTTGGCCCAAAGAAAGAGGATTGGTGTTGTTTAATAAAGATTTTTCTACAAACGGTAGTCTTTATTTGGACTTATTGTTTAAAAGAGTTGAGTGAGAAATGCAAAAAGACACTTTCCAAGTTTTCAAAATTAAATTAAAAAAAGCTGTGCACAGATTGTAGTTATATCACTGTATTATGAAAAAACAAGAATTTATGTATAAAATATGTAAATAGAAAAGAATATTTGTTACACAAATGCCTGTGAAAACCAAAGCTGTCTAAAAGAATAAGTACATACATGGGTCACACAGGCTTTGGAAACTTGTTCTATTGTTATAAACACTCTACTTTCTTCCAGATATTGGCAAGTCATACTGCACAGAGGTTAGAAACTGTTTCTATAAAGTGCCACATAAGTATTTTCTGCTTTGGGGGCCATAGGATGTCTTTCATAAATACTTACCTCTGGTGTTATAGTATGAAATCAGCCAATGAATGCCCCAAGGAATGGGCATGGCTGTGTCCCAATAACTCTTCATTTACAAACATAGGCAGTGCACCAGACCGGAGAACAGGGCATTTATCCTATGAATAGTTATTTGAGGGTAGGAATGAAGTTGGGGGAAAACACACACACACATACACACACACACACACATACACAATATAAAACAGTCTAATAAATTACTACACTTTAATTATAAAATTAATTCTACATGCTTAAAGCTCAAACTTCTTCACTTGAAATAAGTAAATTATTGCCAAAGGGGTTGTAACCCATTTAGACATTTTTATTTGGCATTACTTTCCACTAAATTTGCTATGTTAAACAGTATTTAAAAGTTTGAAAATAATAATGTCTATTTCTAACATTTTTTACATAACCAATCTTTTAAATAACTTGAAACAGTTTTACAAATATCGTATATGATTAATGGTGATTGAGGCACTAGTTCAGGTTACAAAAAGCTACTTTAATGATGACTTAGAATCATGTTAAATTAGTGTGATTACAAGTATGTATATCCTACATTTGAATTTTTCTATCCATTTCTCCTTACACAACATTTCCTATGAGTATTATGTGGTAAGACACCAGACACGCACCAATCACTGACTTTAATCCAGCCCCACATCTGAAGAATGCAGGATAAAACCATCTTAGAAGGAAGCATTGATTCGAATGGGCAATAATTCATTTTTACTTTTGTTTAATTGAAGTATATAATATAGATCAAAGTTTTGTGCATATTGACAAGTATTGTAAAAGAATGGATGAAAAATTTAAATATAAAATGAAAATGAAGTTTGTATGTTATCTTTGCATTTATATTATCCATACTATTACTATTTCCATGGGAATTCTCTAATGAGTTGTATTGAAAAAGTATTATTATCTTGAAGAATATATATATATATATATATATAAGAGTATTCTCTAATTTTTGATGTTGTTTTGGATGTATTTTATTAAAATATTTTCCACTTAAAAAATCATGTTAAATCTTTGATCGTTACCACACACTGAACATCTACCATATGCCAGATATTGTGCTACTATCTTTCATATACACTTTTATATAATCTCTCAACAAATCTAAAGGGTAGTTTATATTATTTGAACTAAAAAATAAGTTTTAGAGAAATTAAGTAATATGAGCAAGTTCACTGTGACAAAGCCAAAATTCAAACAAATACATGTATAAGTTTTGTAATTCTTTTTGTCGTGTGTTATATCTTCATCAGTATCCTGTCATATTTAGCATTTGCATTGCTTATTCTATCACTTAGTTTTAAATTATCGTATATTCTTTACATATGAATGAAAATTGAAAGTTTCTATTTACCTCAGGTGAAAACCGCATCCACCACATTCCTTCTACTTATTATTTTAAAATCGAACAAAAACTCTTTATTATTTTAAAAAAGTGACTCAAACTGAAAGCTTCAGACTAGGGGTAATAGAAACGAAACGAAGGGGTGAACTCAATATGTTTCCTACAACCCTTGATCGTTATTAGTGATGATAACATTGGTGTCCATCCTGGATTAGTGCAAGATTATTAATCTAATGTTCTTGGTGCATTCAAACACGACTCCTAGAAATTTCAAGATGATGCTAGGTTCTGACATTTGCTTATATCTCAGTGAATTCTATCTTGCTTTATGTGTGATTAAAGATATTACTGGAATAAATCACTTTCTGGCTATCTGATTTCTTGACATAGTTGAGGACAATATTTCCATATCTTGACAAATGATGAATAGATAAAGAAGTTTTCCCCAAATCCATCAGCCTTGGGGTGCTACAATCTTGTACTTTCCTGATCAGTATTTCTGGTGACCTCCACACTCAGTGAGTGCAGCAGCTCAATTAAAAAAAAAAAATTCTAAGACACTAGTATGTTTGCAGAATGAGATCATTTGAGAAAAGCTGGCAGCAGGTTTCACAGAGGCCACAATCGAAGAGGGGCTGGGGCCTAGGATGAGGAGTTGGAAAGAGAGAGATAGTAAAAGAGAGAAGAGCAATGGAGAGAGAGATGCCAATCAAGTCACAGAGATATGATTCCTGTTTATGTGAACATTCTCTAGTTTTATCATTACTATGCTTATTATTTCATTGTTGTGTTTGTAATTTGGCTCTCAGTTGCACCAAATTGGATTATTTGTAATCTTTGGTTCAAAGTTATCATTGTTAATGGTCCATTATGCTTTGATAAATCTTTACTGTATAATGGTATTTGAGAGTTATGGATTGCTTGAAAGGAGCTAGAAAACAAAACATGGTCTCAGGAACAGCATTTTGGGAAAAAAATCTTCAAAGACTGCAAATCGCAATTACGACTTTAATTAGAAGTGAGGTTTTGATTCTCCCCTAGCACCCACCAGTTACTGAGGGTTCACAAAAATATAGCTAACCCAAATTTAATTAGTGAACAACAAAGAGATGTTCACTAAAGCGTCGGCATCATGATCAAGTCAGATCCATTTATGAGCCTTAAGTATGCATTGGTTATTGCCTACTGATGCTCTTTGGCTCACCCCTCCACTTCTAAAATGGATTTGGGGCGCTTTTTCCTGACATAGAGGCATGTTACCATATTGAAGAGTGTTTCTTTATTTCCTCTCTTAAATAAATTTAGTGATGATATAACAATGACTGATTTTCTGATATATTCTTTCAGTAATTTACTTACTGCTCATTTCTGTGAATCACGGCCAAGTAATTAATCTTTTACCTAGGAGACAGCACTAGTAATATTAATAAAACACAGGAACAAGAATAAATTTATGTAAGAGAAAGGACAGGAAAGACCTGTTTTAGGGTGTTATTAAAAGAGGATGTTTTGGCAGCCATGAAGGGAAATAGAAGCCTGATATCAGTGTATGGAATATCTCATTACTGGTTAATAGTAGTGTACAGGAGTCACACAGGGAGTAGTGTTTGGCTCGGAAGAAATCCACTTTTTTTTTCAAACACAGCAAAAATAAGATTGGAAAGTTTGTATGGTCCATGTATTGTCTTCACTCGGATGGCTTTTCAAGGGAGTGGAAACATATTTCACGGACAGGGCAGCACCTATTTTCCCCATGATATACATTATTCTAATTAACTACTGGTGATGAAGACGAACTCATGTGGGCATGCTCATTTTGACCACACTCACTGATTCAAGGAGGAGAAAATTTCAGCAAACTCTGGTGTTTCAACAACCTAAAGTGAAGTGACTTATTGAAAGTGTTTTATTTTCAGATCCTGAAAATATGAAAAGGAAATAACTTTTGGCATAATTCTTAAGCAACCTGAATATATTTTACAAACCTTTCATTATTTTTGAAATGACAATTTTCAACACATGTAAACCATTATCATGGCTAGAAACAGAGGCAGCAGCATATCATATATTCTCCTAAAAGCTTATTTTCCTTCTAAAAATCAATGCTGACACCATCTCAATAGTTGAATGTAAGCACAGAGCTTGTAAATAGATCACAGAAAAATAGATTTTACTAACATATATAAGCAATGCTACAAGATGCCAAAGAAGCAGATAAGAGTTGAAAACTTTATTTAGTTATCAAGATACCTCTCAAACCCAATTTTGTTCATTTATTTGTTGTGAGGCTTCCTAAGGAATTACTGAAAAATGTCTTATCTGTTATTTTCTTCCTTCTCAAATATATTTTAAATAGGAGACACCAGTATATTTCCTCCTAGAATGTGTTGACTTCTTTCCTCACCACACTAAAATCTGCACTGTTCAAGATCAGCCAATTCTTGTTATCCCTAAAAGGGGTACTTTATATGGAGGCTCAAAACTGAGCTTTTTATAGAATTGTTCTATAATTATTTTTATCCATCAAGTGCCCTTGATCTTGACTTTGAAGCTGTGAGGAATACATTGGGATTGTACTTGTAATTTCTCCTGATTCCTTGTAGGGGTTGAATAGACTCTGGAGGCAACTGTGATACTAACTAGTGAAGTTACCTGACCCTCTGGATCTCAATGTCTTTATCTTTTTACCAAGAGAGGATTAAGCTAGGCATTTTCTAAGGTATCTGTTAGACTTAAAATTATAATATTCAATGCATCTAAGTTAATTGTTGAACAAAGTCTATCCTGTATAATATTTTCCCACATAGGACTTTCATGTGTAAAGTCCTGAGGTTCCAAAAAGAAATCTAAACCTCAAATATTACGTTTTTAATGCAATAGTCAAAATCTCATAGCTTATTTTTTTGAAAAGATCACTTCTATATAGCCAATGTTTATAAGGAAAACATGTTTTTTCATTGATTTTGCAATGGAACATCTGCATTAAGAATAATTCTTCCATGATAACCATAAAACAATGGCAGACACAGGGGAGTTAGGCTGTGGATTTGATCAGGGAAGCTGATTTGAAAGAAAAAGGATCAGTTAAAAGAATGAAATTGGTAGAGAGATTATTTGATAATAGCAGGTTAACAACTCTCTTCTTGCTAGTTGTTCTAGTTAATTGGTTGTTTTCAAAGCATCTAGCGGTTTAATTCAATTCAGTTCTCTTTCATGCTTTTTAAAAATAAAAACTGATCTTGTGAATAAAATCAGAATCAATTAATTTCAACTCAAAAATATAAACACTTATGATCAATTTTCCTCATTTCCCATCAGAGATCAATATCTACTAAATCAGGGAGATGAGATACGTACATTCTCTGTCAGAGATCTGGCAAAATGATATCCTTGTTGTAATAGGAAGTTAGGGAAACAGGAGGACAGGAAAACAGCGAGGGATCATGTGATTGAGGGACATTGTTTCTGGAGGACGGCGAAATTTTCATTTAGGTCCAAACGCACCGACACGAAACTTAATTGCAGTCCAAGCTACTGTGCAGTGTGAGAAATGTGTCTAGTTGACGGAAAAATGGCTGCACAATCCTACGGTATTCAGACAACTCGTTCTCCGAGATATCTACAATTTTCCAAACTAGTTTGTTCTTTTTGTAATTAATTGTCCATACGAAAAGTTCACCAATTCTTCAAGCTGCAATTCTTAGTCATTCTCTGTCAATTAGACCCAGATGGCAAAATTAAAGGCCCTTCACATCATGGCACAACAGTAATTTTAGTTCATCAAAGATCCTTACCCCATGCCGCTTTTTCACAATTAATATTTTAGTTCCTATTGGGCGAGTGCTTCATGAACAATGACATTTACTCTGTAGCGAAAGGATCCATCTTCTTGTCAAAGCTGACGGAGAAAAGAAAAGTAGTCCGCGGACATGATAATTACATAGTGTCTGAAAAGGTGGAAGGTGAGACACTGCAGATGGGAGGGAAGATGAAAGAAGCTCTCATTGCCAAAGAATTCCCAGAACAAGGGCCAACTCTAAGTCCTGACTGTATTGCAGTCCCCCTGTCAAAGGAAGGCTAACGAAAGAACTGAGGGTTTGGTTTGATTTTTAAGTGCAATCAATAGCAAATACAGATACCATTTAGAGAATGAAAGCTATTCAAGAACAAGAAATTCTTGAAAAATCCAGATCTCTATCTACAGACACACGTGCGCACACACACACACACACACATACACCACACACACACAGATGCCAGTTTAGCTTTTACAGAGCGATGGCTTTGGACATAGACATTTCATATAATCATTCTGAACTAGCTACTGTGTCTGGAATGGTGGAAAAGAAAGTTTCCAATTGCTAGAAAACATATTCTCCCATTAAATTTACCCGGAGGAATTTTTCATCAGTTTAAATTATAACATCTGTATTACTTAGTAATATTGTCTTGGATTTTTAGATGAAAGAGCAGTCAGCAAAATGTTTTATCTCAATTGATTCCTGTAAACAACTAGTTGGTTTTATCATCTCAATTTCAATCCAAGAAAAAGAGCTCCAAAGAAATAGAGTGATTTAGTGAAGATCCCACAGTGTTTAAGAGACAGATTTGGAGTTTAATACGTCTTCTGGCACCGAGTTCAATGTTCTTTCTCTCACACTAAAACTATCTCCCAAATCCTTAAGGAAAGACATTATTCTGTGTGCCTGCTCTTAATATTCTCTTCCAGTGAGGTTAAAAATAAAGCATAGTGCTCATTTGCAAAACAAACAAAATATTACTTTATTGCATATTCTTGCCTGATTTTAATCCTAGAGATAATGTGACATCAACTATAGCTTACAGAAAAAGTTGATGATATTTGTTCAAGATAATTATATAAATAGGAATAATGTAGAAATCTCAAAAATGAGTTATTTACTTATAAAATAAAAGATATTTGGCAATTTTTACACATTTTTGAAGAAAAGCCAAAAAGAAAAGAAGCATGTTTTGAATGAAATTTCCATGTGAAAGTGAAATTTATTTGAAAAAACTAAAACAGATTCCTTTCTTACTCTGTCATGACCAGTTTCTTCAAGAAATAAGAGATTAATTTGACTTTGCTGTTTTTCAAAGTATAAAGTTTTCTTACTCAATTCATTAATACTAACATAACATTTTCTTCCTAAATGGATTATCATGAAAATAGTGATGGTGGTGGTAGTGATGATGATAATGATGATAATAATAAATTTAACAATAGTAATTGATGGCTTAACATGGATCAAGAATTGTGCATAGAAATTCACAAAAACTAGGCGGCATCACTATTATTATCCTTGTTTTAATGAGCAGGCAAAGGGATCAGAAATTGTCACTTAATTAAGGAGAATATTGCTCATCCCCCAGTAAACAGCGGAGTCGAGTTCAAACCCTTGTGTCTGACTCCAGAGCTCCTTTACCTGTGAATCAAGGGCTGTCTGGAAAACAAAAACAAACAAACAAAAATAAAATCCTCACTTACCCAAGGATTTTAATTGTCTGGACTGAGAGCATCAGAAGTTTGACTTAGCAAGAGCTTGAATCAGTTTTCTCTAAATTTTCCTCTAGATTTTATATGTAAGCAAGACATACTCCCATATTTCATTGAAATCCATTAATGATTATTTTTAAATTATGTGGTTAATTAAAACTACATTGTACTGAAAGTTTTACCTTGAGAGAGTTCTAAGAGCAATTATTTATTTCATCTGGCGGGAACACTCTTTTCCTTTCACTGGCAAAACTAATGTCAGAATTTTTATTAATTCGTTGAGACAGCCTAAGTTTTTTCTCCCTTACACAGATCTGTTTTAACCCCTCAGGCGTATTTAACGGTGCTGCCCTGAAGTTCCTTTTGCTCTTGTACAGCTCCATTACAGCATTTATCTTTTGTTGCTTTTTTCAACTATGTACATGACTGTCTCCGCCTGCTAGAATATAAGCCAGGAGCCTCTGGGGATAGCAATCTTGTTACTCGTTAGCCATTCTCAGTTACCATAGTGTCGATCCCACAGTAGATTCCCAGTTAATGTTAGTTAATTTACAATTCATACCCCAAACAGCTTTTCACATAGGACACGCATAAAAAATGTGTTAAATTGGGGCTATTTCTCCTCTCTTAATTTCATTGTATTTTGACATCCTTTACAATATACTGTTCAAACTGAGGTATTAATAACTTTACCTATTGGCTTTCCTACATTTTAAATCCTTAAAAAACATGCAAAAAGAAACAGGGGAAAAATATATTTCAAATCTACAACTGCTATGACGTAGAACCGTAAGAAAGAACGGTAGGACTTAGTACTTATGTGGATAATCCTCTAAAGATGTATTAGCATTGATTTAAGAAGAATGTTGGTTATTGTTGTGCCTTACCCCACCAAAAACTATTAAATGGCCATGTTCTGAAGAAGGCAACTGATTTAATTTTGGCTGCATTTGTTCTTTAAAATTTTTTATACTCATATTTTGAGATTACCTTTTCTCCAGAAGTTAAGGGGAGAGATTGTGAAGTGGAACTACAATTGATGACTAAGCACATGATGAGACAAAAATTAATTATGCTAATTTACTCAAATTCTGAGAAAAAGAATCATGAAAAAACATGTTTATATAAATATATTTTTAAAGTCATTTTTGAATTATCTTCTCTGCCTCCTCTATCTGTAACCTTGACATTAAGATACAGAAAAATATAGGCTAATTTTAAATAAACTGAATTAGCATTATTTATTAAGTAGTGTAATTCCTCACATTTTTCATGGAGGTGTTACCATTTAATAGTATATATATATAATTTGCATTAATTTTCATAAAGTGAAGAGCAGTGAAATATCTGAAGAAACAATACTACCTATAAGGTACAATAAAATTTTCATTAGAGTTTGGATTTTTTTTAATTAGATATGGCTATGAGTTTTGGAATAATTTAACATGTAACTCTTGCAGGTCAAAAACTGGGTCAGGATGAAGTGGTGAATTAGCTAAGTAAAAAGTTACTATATATTAACAACATGTATAAAATTCCTGTGAAATTTCATTTTTAATTCCCAATAGCAAGTTAATTCATTCCAGAGTGTTTATGACATGGATAAGAAGCTAAGACACAGGAAGACTACTTGGATAATCTGCCTTAGTTTTCACTTTGTAGTTGTTTTGTTGATTACTGCTTATCCTTCTACTTAGAAAGATAGATTTCCATAAATGTTAGCATTTTTTCATCTCAACCAAAGAGCAAGCAACTGAGTTATGAGGTGTGTGGCACACTCCTCAAAAGGCTCTTTGATATTCTTTGCGGCTTTTTATTTCCTCGTGAAAAACATTCTGAAAATCCTGACCCGTTTGGGAATGATTACACCTTGGCTGCAGTGCAGTTTTTCATTTCAGTTGACTCAATGGCTCGTCCACAGGACATGATTTTGAGGCCCCGTGGTACTCAGCAGGCTGATCACGCAATTCAAAGTTCAAAGTTCTAGGGTAATAGATCAATCACTATGAAAAAACACGAAGTAAATGTTTTATGCCTGTTCTTAGGGCAATGTAAGATTAACTGACAGCAAATGGTGAAAAAAATCCAATCATTTTAGCATCCTCAGTCTCATTAAAAGCTCAATAAAGCACCTATATTGGCAAGGTAGTAAGTACAAAAGAAAAAAATATTGCACACTCAAAAAATGTGTTAAATACTTACTACAAAATGAGAAACCACATTTTATGGCTCTAAGGTTACTTAATTCAATTTGTGGGAAGAAAACTTTAAAATAAAGGGGAAATCTTAACCTGAATTTAAATTTTAGGGTCTTTCAGGAGAGTATTGAAAGCATGGCTGGCAAATGAGTTTTCTCCACAAACTAGAATACTACAGACAGGCATTTCACAAAATGTGATTCCTTTGATGAAGCTAATAATGATCTCCGGATAAAGAACATTCTGGGATAGTTAGAATAGACTGAAAATAGCCGAATTGGAGTCTTCAGATGGGGCAGCATCCCCTCAGTTTACTCCAGCTGTGCCAATATATTACACACCAGGGTGTATCTAAAGAGAAAACACACCATGCATCTTCTCTCTCCTTGGTCCACAGGGAAAGATGATGTCACCTTCAATAAAATTATAAAAAACACAAAGTGGAAAGGAAAATGATTTGAAAAATCACTCCTGGATTTTATTATAGTGCTTAAATCCATATGCCTTAAATTCTGATATTTTGGAAAAACAGTGATGTTACATGTAGCAACATTATTTATTTACTTACTTCCATTATTGTTTAAAAGCTTATTTCATCCACTCCTGTTTTCAGAGCTCAGTACACTTCTTGATACATAGAATATATCTGTATTGACATCTATGTCAATGCCTATCTCTATATCTAAAAAGACATACATCTATATAGAGATATAAATGTATATGTATGTATCCAAATCTATATCTAAATGTTTATACCTATGAAATGAATAACTGTATATTAGAGAAATATATAGACTAATATATCTAAAGATACATAGACACACACACATATATATATATAGATAAATACTAAAACAGAAATGAGGTCATGTAGAGAAGAATTTATACTATTTCAAGAAAGAATTCATCAATAAATTTAAAGAAACAAAAATTAATAAATAATATGGTATTTTGGGGTCTAACAATTTAGCAAAAATAGAAGAGGGCAACTAATGCTGGCAGGAAAATGAAAGTGGCTTTCCTATTCATTGGTAAATTATTTCAGATATAACACAGCAATAAGCATACACAATGTTTAAAGGGTCACATACCCTTCTCTTCGCTAATTATTCTATCAGATGACTACTTTAAGAAAATGTAGGGGCTGGTCCAGTGGCACAGCAGTTAAGTTCACATGTTCTTCAGCTGCCAGGGACTCACCAGTTTGGATCTCCGCTGTGGACCTACATATTCCTTGTCAAGCTGTGCTGTGGTGGGCATCCCACATATAAGGCAGAGGAAAATGGGCATGGATGTTAGCTCAGGGCCAGTCTTCCTTAGCAAAAAAGAGGAGTATTGGCAGTAGACGTTAGCTCAGGGCTAATCTTCCTCAAAAAAAAAAAAAATATATATATATATATATACATGATAAAGAGAAAAGCTTTATGCACAGAGATATTTGGTAGATCATCATTTATATTGTGAAGGCTTGAAAACAACCTAAATAACTAATTATGTTATCAATGTTTGGTAAATTATAGTATATAACCTCAATGGATTAGCATACAACCATTAAAATTATGAACATTAAAGTTGTTAGTGATATGAGAAATATTTTCAGTAAAACGTTAAATAAATCAGTCATAGTCAGAGAAATGTATAAATGTACTATATGTAGCTATTAATGATAAAATAGTGGAAAATACAAATGAAATATGATCATTTCTAGATGCAGATCTATGAGTGATTTTTCTTTATTCTTATTCTTTTAATATTTTCTATAGTGGTATGCATTATTTTATAGTAGCATCATATAATTAGAATTGACTTGTCGTTAAAATAAGATGTGTTTCCCTGACAGATATTTATTAAGCACTATGCACTAGGCACGGTAAAGAAAAACTAGATGGGGGTTCTTGCCCTCTAGTACTTTATAGAGTCGTATAAAATCCAAAGGTTAATCAGATAATCATGCTGGATGGGGAAAAACATTCCAGAGCCCACATTAATGTCAGGAATGGGAAGGACCATGTGGATGGTGCTTGAGAGTGAGCAGAGCAGGAGAAAAGACAGAAGCAGTGAGTCTGTGTTCTGTGGGGTTCCGGAGAAGCCAGACCTGATCAAACGGGGACTTGCAGATTTCTGATCAAAACTCTGACTTTCGCTTAGGAGGCAGAGGAAATTTGTGTAGGGTCTGGATAAAGGTATGATGGGGAATATTTTAAAAGGCATCAACTAGGAGTGTTACAGGCAGAACAATTAGGGATTCAGTACAGCTATACAGGTAAGAAGTGAAGTTCAATAAGTTTGACTAGAGCTTGAAAGAGTATCAGGGTCCAGGCTTATAAAAGCTAGAGTTGTCTCTACTTAGCTGTGTGACTGCGGGTAATAACATCGCCCAGCCCTGCTGCCCTGTGTGTAAAATGGAGATGACAAGAGTACCTGTTTGATAAGGTTGCAGTGAGGATTAAATAACACAATTCGTATAAAGTGATTATCACAGAGCTAGGCACCTTATAAGCGTTCAATGAGCATTATTTTTACTAACTAGGTAGCGGCAATGGAAATGTAGAAAAGCATATGGACATAGACAATTTTTAGGGGATAAAGGTGAATAGATAATATGTAAACCACAGGAGGTGAGGGGGAGGAGATGCTCCTGCAATATTTATAGCTCATAGAACTGGAAATATCGTGGTAACATTCCTTGAAAAATTATACACAGGATGAGAACCACTTTGGAGGTGAGATCATGAGTCTGATCTTGGAATATGCCGCAGTTAGGGTGCCTCTGTGATCTCTGCGTGGAGGTACCGGGAAATGGTGCACGTACAGGTATGTCAGAGGTTCCTTATGACATGGAGTGTAAATCAGGGAGACGTCAGGCAGAGTTTGAAGTCTTGAGTAGGGCAGGTCGCCTAGGGTAAGCTTGTTAGAGTAAGAAGGTCAGAAGCCTGGACGCAAGCATAAAGAAGTGCATTACGTCACAGCAACGGTAAGGTATGAGTCTAAGAAACAGTGACATTGGTGCCATTGTTAATCTGATTGATAGCAATCTAGCTGGTTTGATAAATATGAAAGCACAGTAAGAGTGAGGTGAAGACAAACAGGAGATGAGCAAAGGGGGTACCCAGTTACTCATGGTTTGGAGAAGTTTGCCTGTGAAAGGAAGGAAAGATACAGGGGGAGGAAAGACAGGAATCTTAGCCATGCTGTGGCAGGCATCCCACATATAAAGTAGAGGAAGATGGGCACGGTTTTTAGCTCAGGGCTCATCTTCCTCAGCAAAAAAAGAGGAGGATTGGCTGTGGATGTTAGCTCAGGGCTAATCTTCCTCAAAAATAAAAAAAAAAAAAGGTTGAAAAAAGACTGATGATTTTTTTATATCAAGACGACTGTATAAATCAGAAAGTAATAAGACATCAGAAACAAATAAAGAAATAAACAGATCCACAATCTTAACGATGATGTTAGGCTGTTAGGATAGATTGTTTAACAGGGAGCTGGGTCAGACGGAGACGTGGTGTGTGTGCTAAGATGTCAATGTAAAGTCTGGGATTCAGAGATCAGACTAGAATCAAATTTGGGGGAAGCATAACTAAATACTGTGGTATTTGGTCTAATTTGACATAAAATGCACCAAATATTGGCGTGTGTGTCTCCTGTGGGCAGAGAATCCACTCCGACATGATGCAGACTAAGCACGTGAGCAAAGGGAAACCCGACAGTGGCAGAAACCACTGCTTGTTGGGAGGTTGAAGTATGAATCCCGTGTGTTTGTTTGCATTTATTTATTTATTATGGAACTTGACCTCACTCACTAATTAGCACCTAATGGCAGTTTCAATTGGGACTATACACAGATCATTTGAGGAAGTAATTTTAAAGGTATTAATTAAGCTCTGAAGAGAGATTCTCAAAAAATGCAAATGAGCAAATTTTTAAAATTTCTCTGTGTACACTTGGCCACCTGCCTTCTTGTTTCACTGCCTATTTTCACAGCCCTGACATATAGCAGTGCATATATTACCATAAAAGAAGGTGTCTGTAACTCTGACATGGTGTATATTTTTCCTCCTGAAAAGCATTTTTTTTTCTTTTTGGTTCAGATGATTATATCTATTTTTTTTTTCAAACAGCGTTTCTTTTAAAGTGTAAGGTTTATTTTCACACTTCTGATCGCCAGAGGAAGAGGAAAGAGAGTGTCACACATCAGACATTCAAATCCAGACATTATGCAATCACAATGACAAGGATTAATAAAGATTAATTTGGTTCCCACTTAAAACGTCCTAGCCCTTCAGCAAGACCGTAGTGGGGCATGTGAGGCAACGAATAATTATCAGCTGCTTTTGAAATGTGCTTGTTTTGTTGTAGAGGATGTTGCTGTCCATGTAGGCAGCTTGTTTTTATCAAAGTGCTCTATAGCTACTATTTTTTCCGAGAAGCTACAGCTAGGTAATAGTAGGCAAAGTTTTACATGTATTGGTGGGAAAATATCATGATTCTTCCTTTAGTCAATTTGCCGGGTTTACTTTATTTATTTATTTGTTTATGTTTGGTATTATTGTATTTTAAAATGGAACATACAATTTTCTTCAAAGAAGGCTTCATAATGCTGTTTCAGACTTTGTTTTTATTAAGAATTTTATCAAATAAAGACTCAACTTATCAACTTACGTGATCACTTTACATTTTTTCAAATACTTAGAAGAAAAAACTATCCAAACAACGCCTCATTCCTGTCTCCCTGAGTGGCCATTTGAGTGACCCGTCCAACTGCCTGTTTGGGTTGGGTAAACACCAGGCGAGCTCTTTGGGAAGCTCCATGTAAAGAGAGTGGTAATGATGTAGGCAAACAAGGAAGCATAAAAATGCTAACAGATATGAACTTCCTTTTTTTGGCCTTTTCCTTAAAGAAGTAATTCAATTCAGCACGTATTGGTTGAGGTTCTGTGGCACTCAGTTGGCCTGTGAAGGAAAGAATCATTATTCTGCATTTCAAAACAGGGAGGAAAGGATTATCATTATGTTTGAAACGATATTTGTATGAGTTTGTTAAGGCAAAGTAACGAAGTACTCCAAACTGGGTGGCATAAATAGCAGAAATGTATTGCCTCACAGTTCTGGAGACTAGAAATCCAAAATCAGGGTACCAGAAGGGTTGGCTCCTTCCAAGGATGTGAGAAAAAGCGTGTTCCATGTCTCTCTGCGAGCTTCTGAGAGCCTCTACGGCTCCTTGGCTTGCAGATGGCATTCTCCCTGTGTCTTCACATGGGCTTGCCTCCTTACGTGTTTGTCTTTGAGTCTAGATTTCCCTTTCAATAAGGACACCAGTCATCTTGGATTAGGGCCCACCCTAATGACCTCACTTTAAATTGATTACCTCTGTAAAGACTCTATTTCTTAGTAATGTTACATTCTGAGGTACTGGAGGGTAGGATTTCAACATATCTTTTTGGGGGGACACAATTCAACCCATAACAAAATGTGTCCTTTGATATTATTAAACACATATTTATGGATTATATTCCCAGAATTGGCATCATCCTTCTCCTTCTTTTCCTTCTTATCTTGACTCTATTAATTTTTCCTGCAATTTTCTGTTATCTAAACATCATCTGGACAAAAGATAATCTTCATCTCATTTAAGATCTAATGAGTGCAAATGGAATTACATGGATATTATAAATGTTGTTCCACCAATTATTTAATAGTGATATAGAGCATTGTCATAGCCTGAGGATGCTTTTTTTAAGTGACCTTTACTGCTGTGATGTTTTCAACTTAGAGCAACAAGGAAAAAGCATATCTGCCATCAGTCAACGAATTTTCAATGAATACCTGTCCATTTTCATTCAATGACCTGGAGCAGGGATATCAAAGTGAATAACATAGAGACGGGTGGTTTCCCGAGTTCTTACATTCTGGAGGAGCTTACACTATGGGCAGCAAAATGATGCCTTTGCTCTACTGGTTATTCATTCACTTGCTTATTTATTTGTTTAGTCCACTCAGGCAACTGTGGCAGAGTTTTTTAAGGAACTGTGTGTAAATGCTCCTGATCACCATATCTGACCACTTCTATCACACTGTGATCCTGCCTTCATCATATCGCCCTCCTGCTTTCCTTGCAAATCCTCTCTACTTCTTCATCTTAACTTACCTGGCTAGGATGTCTTTTTTTGTTTTTCTCAGTAACTTTAAAAGTGAATGTCTTAAAAACCTCAAATAAAGTAAAATTATGTAATACTTATGGATGAAATCATTATTGCTTCTAAAAGCAATTACATTAAAAAACAAAAACAACTCATGGCAGCTAAAATACCTCCACGTTAGGACTGAGTCCTCCATCAGTCGCATTTCGCTGCCTGTGGTCTGCCCTTGCGAAGCCCCTGTCAAATCACCTAGTTCTCCACAAGTACCTAGTTTGGGCCTTGAAAATTAGTTTATTTTCTTTTCTCTCTGATCGATAATAATTATTTGGGTTCCAGTTGGATACATGGATATCAGTTGATTAACCAAAAGAAACATTCTATTTGGAACAATTTTTTTATGAACAGATTCAGGCAAATCCTGATCTTATGAATTTCTAAGTTCCCATCCTTTCCAATATTGTCAGTGACTGCATGATTAATTTCCTAAGAAGATTTGACTTCGTCATATTTCTAGCTATTTTTTCCTATTAAAGTAGAAGCTACTTAATGAACTCTTACACATCGTACTTCAAGGGATCCATACTTACACCCTTTCAAAGACTTACTAAGACTTAGTCAGTCATGCTTTCAGAGCAAAGATCAATGCTAATTGACAAGACCAGTATAAAAAG
The DNA here is from genome assembly GCF_037783145.1 of Equus przewalskii. Taxonomy (NCBI): domain Eukaryota; kingdom Metazoa; phylum Chordata; class Mammalia; order Perissodactyla; family Equidae; genus Equus; species Equus przewalskii. Next base: position 72,805,507 of record NC_091846.1, read on the forward strand.
CACTATAATTATCCAGGATGTAAGAAACTCTTTGGGTATAGTGCTTATATTGTCATTTTGTTAACAGATTGACAAAGTATGGTTCAGATTTTTATAAAACTTTAAAATTAACACTCACCACAGTCAGTGAATTGTGTTGTTATTGATGAACCATTTTCAAAGCTATGCCCAAATGATATGCCAAAACCAACTTTCTATTAGGTGATCCCCCAAAAAGCTTCTTTTCACCTAGACTCTACCATGTTTACTGCATATTTGATTTTTACCACTCTTAGAGGTGTAATGTTGAATATTTTGAAGATGATTTGCTATGATGCCCTGGATTTTGAAATTGGAAAAACAATTCATTTTATTTGCTATAGTCAAAATGATACATGCAGTGATTTTAAAGACATATTTTAAGTAAATGGTTTCTACGAACTATTTCCGAATGGTCTAAAACCCTGAAGACAAACAAGATACCACAGTGGTTAAGAGTCTGGTCTTTGGAGTCAGGATGCCTGGTTTGGAAAACTGACTTCTCCAATTTACTAGGTATGTGACCTTAGAGAAATGACATAACCTCTCTGTGCCTCAGCTGCCTCCTTTGTAAAGATTTATGATAATAACAGAACTCACTCCATAAACAATTAAATATGTTGATTTCTAAGATGTATATCTGACAATATAAAAAATGAATGCTGACTATATTATTATTGTTAATGTTGTTGCTTCTGTTATTATTATTATTATCCTTGAACAAAAATGATTATAGTTTTACCTTATGGAGCCCTCTGTACCAATTGGCCTAGGTTTCTGGACATCACGGGGAAACGCATGGAGAGATTAAAAATAATCCATGTGAATAAGTGCTATAGATTGAATGTTTTGTCCCCCGCAAAATTTATATGTAGAAATCCTAACCCCCAAGGCAATGGTATTAGGAAGTAGGGCCTTTGGGAGGTGATTAGGTCACGAAAGCAGAGCTCTCATGTATGGGATTAGTGCCCTTAATAAAAGGCTCCAGAAAGCTTGCTCGCTCCCTTCCACATGTGTGATCATGGCAAAAAAAACAGCCTTGAATGAAGGCCCTCCCCAGACACTGACTCTGCCAGAGCCTTGATCTTGGACTTCCCAGCTTCTATAACTCTGAGAAATAAATGTTTTTGTGTATAAGACACCCAGTTTATGGTATTTTGTTTTATCAGCCCAAATGGACTAAGAGAGCAGGCTTATTTGAAATTTTTACTTTGCTAATATTAGTTTCTGACAATTAACTCTAATATGATGGCAGGAGCTATCTTTTCCCAGCAAGCATCCTTTCAATGGCCCATCCACAGGCAATATGGACAATATCGTACAGCATAAGCCTCTCATTATATAATGCTTTCATCTCCAACTACAGGAGATCATTAGCAAAGGGCCCCAGTCACTGGGCTTTGAAATCCATCACCACATTTATGCTGAAGCCACAACTCTCATGGCTGCTTCCACCCAAACATGGAATAATGCAAGGATACAAAGGCAGACACATTTCTGGGAGGTGGGGGACAACTCTGACAGCTGACTTTGGCTCAAGCACTTCATGAGGGCCTTGCTGAAACTTCCTTAGGCTGCACATAACCCACTACCCTCCCTCTCCTTCATTCAAGGTCTGGCTGTACTCTACCAGCCTTACTCTGTCTACTCTCTCACAGGCACCTCCGCTAATAAAACCCTTGCTCAATTAGTTTTGTCGAGGCATCTGCTTCTTGGGGGACTTGGAATAACACAGAGTCACTGCATGTCTGAGTGGCAGGAAATGGGCACGTTACCCAGTGCTTTTAATGTCAACCTCCACAGTCGTATTGCTTGTAGGATTGGGCTCCTATAGAGTTGCGGTAATTATCATCATCCCTTGTTTCTGTGTCACCAATTACCTCTCAGTGTGTCTTCCACATGTGAACTAAGTTTTATGGAGTCCGTGAAAGAGTGTAATTGTGGATTACGTAAACACGCTGTATTAAGCTTTAAAGAACAAAAAACAACATAAACAAAACACATGCAGGGACCCTAGTCTCGGCCTATTTAATAAATGACACAGCTCAGCACATGAATATATATTCTAGCTTAACCCACGTGTTTAAACTTTTTAAAGCTCTTTTCATTCAGTCACTGAATCAATAATTATTTTGCAGCAATTGACTTTATGTATTAACACAATTAGTATTTATTGTTATTAATCCAAGTGATCTTGCTGTTTCTTGAGGAGAAAATTGAAATAAAAAATGCATATCCCATAACTGCTCTTCGACATATGATAAACATAACAAACATAGTAAGCCCAGAAACATGTCCTTGCTTTTTCTCCTCAGACCTTCTTATCCCATGATTTTCTTCTCAGTCAGTGACACCTCCATTCAACAAGCCAGAGCCTTTGACTTCATCTTTGACCCTTCTCTTCTGCTCACTTCCTGCAGCCAACCAACAGCAAACACTGAATACCCTACCATCAGACATGCCCAGTTGGACTGCTTCTCAACACCTGTACCACTGCTGGGCGGGGCGCAGCCACCTACTCTGTCCCTCCAGAGTTCTCATGATTCTTCCACCAAAGCTATTGTTCAGCTGTCTTTTACCTTCTTGATTACTTTGGAGGAAATAAACCCTTTTCCAGATGCTTTGATCAAATTTAATTTCTCCAAGTAGCCACATTAAATGCTTTCCTCTCAATAGGGGTTGGGACTAGCAGAAAACAATTGTAAAAGCATTGTGTCTCTTCAAAATATTCTCCTCTTTCCAGATTGTGACCCACTTTTATATCCTTTATAAGACTGAGCAGATCAAATGTTTTGGAACTGGTTAACTGATATTTCCTTTGTGAAGTCTGCATTTTGGTTCATCATTGTTCTTTGTTCTGCAGCATTCATTATGAATATTTTGCCATTATGAAAACTTCATTTTAAAAATTATTTTTCAACTTATATTTGGCTTGTTGTTGATAATTACTTACTTTAATTAAAGGGTGGATTTTTGCTGTAAATATAAGCACTCGTACTCTTAAATCTTATGTTTTATGCAGGCTAATGACCCTGGAATTCAAGACTTACTGACTAGCAACTCTGAGTTTAGCTTTTTAATGTTTTAAATAGGAATTTAAAGAGGCAATAATATTTTATAATTATTACAATATGTTATAAATGATATTATTTTGATAGACATTAAATTATATATAAAATAGTGATTTAAATTATTTTAATAAAAATGTCTACTATCCTCTTACATCTATTTTGTATTCTATCAAACTATTTTCATATTTAGAAAATATTCAAGATAAAAGCTATTTGATGCAGATATGAAAAAAATGTCAAAGCACTCACATAATTATGCTCCTCCTGAAAATGTAATTTTAATTTTGTAGGCTAGAGAATGTTGGTTGCTATGCTTTTTCTCCAAACATTTTCTTTCATTCATTTAGTCACTCTGTTGCAACATTATAATATTTTTTTAGCATCTTTAGCATCAATATTTTTAGGCATCTTATACCTTGATGCAAGCTTCTTTGTTGTCTTCTTTCTAATATATGCGGTTTCTTTTAATTCAGCTCTATACTATCACCACTCTTTAAGCTTAGGAACTGATCGGATGAAATGTTATTTCTCCTTAAATATTAGATTATCTGAAGCTATCCACCATTGTCTCTACTCTCAAAATTATGTTAAGGAACCCCAATTTCAAATTGTAATCTTATGTTCCACTAAGCACCAGTGTCAAAGCTAAGTACCCGTCAAGAACTTATGACTTCCTTCTCAATTTCTCATTGTTAGCACCCTAAGGATATTTCAATTGATTTTTGTGACTAATTAGAATTCTTATTCCCATCTTTTTTTTTGTTCCAATACGTCCTTAATCCCATATTTATAATATTTCTCAGCACTTCTTTGAATGTCACCCCAAATCCCATCCAACATACAGAGACAAATCCTAACCTGTCAATGATCATTTCAATCTCTATAAGCACAGATGCTCAAATTGTCCTTCTTGGAGCTCTGGGAGAAGATAGAAGTTGAGAAGTTGTGGGACTCTGATCATCTCACTGCTGCTTCCAACAAGTAGCTCTGATTTTATTTGCTTCATATGCTGGGCTTCCGGATATGATTTTAGATGTACCATGAAATTTCTCAACACCCAATCCCTCTAGGGAAAAGTAAAAGTCTGAATACTATTGATATGAAAGTGAAGTCCAAACACACAGTCTGTTATTTAGTGCCGTTTGCAGTCTGTCCCTGCCTTCCACTTCAGTCTCCTCTGAAACTGTTTCTATCCAGAACCAACCAACAAACAATCACTGCTAAAACTGTGTATTCAACTCCATTACCCAACCCACAAATATCTCCACATTTTCTGTACTTGTTTAAGTCTTATACTAATAGCATTAGTTAAATTCTATCTCCTTTTGTGACTTCTTAAACTATTCCTGAATGGAATGTCTGCAGCTCCTTATTATTGCTATTGTTTATTTTTCATTTAACATCGTTATTACATATGGTATTGCTATTTATCATCTGATATAATAAGCATCTCAAGGTAATTTTCAAGTTTCATTGTGGAGTGATATAACATTTTGTACCCCATTGCTTACCATGTTGCATTTACCAAAGGGGAAAGGAATAGATGTGTGTGGTTCATGATGAGTATTTTAGTAATAATGGTACGAAGGGGAAAAAAAAATCTTCAGTGAGTATTTTTATTGCTTTTTAACTAGAAGTCTTTCCGGAAGATGAATTTAATCAAAATAGAAGCCCTAAACAAGAATTAACTGTAATAATTTAGTAAAGCAAGAAGCACAACAAACTCAAGCATATTTGAAAATCATTTGTTCATATTACCTCCTCAGAGATGCTTCTCCACGACCTCATTGAGGGGGGGAAATTCCTCTGCGATGGGCTCTTATAACACCCTGTGTATAAATCCATCAAAAAGTGTATCACTCAGCATTAGAATTCATTGTTTCCTAGACCTTGAGTAAGTAATCTGACTTTTTATGCAGTGGGGCCCTGGAACCTAATGTAGTGCTGGCAGAGGGCGTGGTGTGTACATACTTGGTAAATGAATGAATAACTGTGATCTAAACTAAAGTTTTAGACTAGTAGTTTTGAGTCAACGTTACACAAATTATAAAGCACCTTTATCTCTAAAGAAGTGAAAATCCCTAAAATAAATCACCAGAACTCAACTTTTCTAATTTTTGTTTGTATCACACAATTTTCAACTTTTTTCAATACTAGATCATGTTATATAATCATTGTGCTAATGAATGAAGGATTTTAACAAATTATCGTTCTAAGAATGATATGCATTAATTTGGAACACTATAGGTTGACAATTTCACTTTCCTTTTTGTATTTCCTAGTATAATAACATGTTAATATTCTAAATATTAAAGATAATCTGAATTGCTGTAGGTTTTTCTCTCAAATGGATGTCTAATAATGCTTTTAACATTTGTCATCATTAGACATTTAAGTCAAACCAGACTATTTATATTACCGTGCAGTGAAGAACTCTATATTTGGTATATGCCTCCTGCCATCTTGTAGATTCTTTATTTAGGCTATTTGATGAAAGATTATAAACATTGGTACTCATTGGAATAGTTGCTTACCAAAGGGTTAAACAACTTCTATTATCAATAATGAAGAAATGTATATATGTCTTAGTTAAAATTGGATATTTGAATTTTTATTTATTATTTTTTGTAATAGACATTTTTAAAACTATTCTTCAATTATATTTAAGATTGAGCTGCTTGGCAGTAAAAATGGGGTTGCATTCTTCTTGTAATCTTTTGCTTCAGACAAAGAAGGGCGAACAAATATTTAAGGAAATAATATGATCTGAATCAACCAGTTCGTGTCATTTTTGAAAGCTACTTGAGTGACTGCAGAGCAACTTTGGCACCACGTGCTTGGGGGCTTTTTGGTGTCTCATACTCAGTGTTCAGCTTTCTTGGCATGAAAATCTTTGTAATCAATATTGTTGACAGATTTCTCCGAGCAGTGGATAGAGGTAATGTGTTCTTGATGGCCAAACTGAAATTGTCAACAATTTGTAGCAATATATGATCAAGTGGCAGCTTTGAAATTCATGTTCCCTGGAGAAAACAGAAGGTTTTCCTTCTTTTCTATGCACAGCTTGGTTTAGTCTATGCTGTTATCTCAGAAAGTGAGTACAGTATGTTATGGTCTGAGAGCTTGCCCTCCACTGGGCACCATGATTGTCCCTAGTAGTGAAATATCCAATTCGTTCTCAATTGGTTTATCAAAGGCACAGAGTATAACTCTTTTTGAATAAAAGCAGAATGAATTAGACTAATTCTCTGAAACTTGATTTTAAATATTACTTTAAACAAACTATGAACTCTGAACCAAACTAAATTTTTAATAAACAAAATAAAAATGTGACAAACAAATAAATCTGAACAGTAAATCAAACAGGTACCAAATTAGTTTCTGTTATAAAATATAACTATCTTCCAAAAAATATTGGAATCACAGAATTTTCATCTCTCCAAAGAATTATTTTCTTACAGAATATGGGCTACTGAGGAATTGAAGAATTCTGTTTTGTTCTGATTTTTGATCATCTCTTTCAAATTCAGTTTAAAACAAGAACTTTGTTCTTTTTACCATATGAGTGCTATTAGGTTAAGCAACATTTTCTCCTATACATCATTTCAATTTTTCAGAAACAAGAGCACTAGTGGGCTGGGATCTTTGGGGGGAAGACGGTGGGACTGACGTGGGAGATGATCTCTTCAAAAATGTTTCGTGTTCCACATCTTTCTTTTTAAATTTAAAGTTTTGTGTAATTGAACTATTACAAAAATAAATCACATCTGCATATTAAGTAACAAAAATCAATACCACAGTTAATTTGTAGAAAAGACTGCTATTCAAATAAATCCTTCATTACCAAGAATTTCACTCATTAAAGTTTTTCTTCCCTCTGCTGGAGAAACGGGGAAGAGGACCCTTTCTGAAACTTGTATTTGGAGAAGTTAAATTTAACCATATGTTAAAACCACTTTTGATGGCCCTCTTGCTACATTAGCCTACACTGTACTTGTGCCTCTGCTTGATGAGGAAACAAGAACTCAAATGCTGTCAATGATAGAGCCGTAGGTTAGTCGCCTTAGACTGCTATAACAAAGCACCATAACCCAGTAGCTTAAATGACAGAAACTTATTGTCTCACAGTTCTAGAAGCCGGAAGTTTGAGACCAAGGTGTTGGCAGGGCTAGGAAGTTCTATCTGAGTTCTGTGAGGGAGAATCTGTTCTGTGCCTGTCTCTCAGCTTCTGGGGCTTTGCAGACAATGATTGACATTCTTTGGCTTCTGCTGCCTCACTCCAATCGCTGTCCTCATCTTCATATGGCATTCTCCCTGTGTGTGTGACTGTCTCCAAACTTCTCCTTTTGTGAGGACACCAGTCATACTGCATCAGTAGGCCCACTCTGCTCTGCATAACCTCATCGTACGTAACTACATCTCAAAGACCCCATTTCCAAATAAGGTCACAGTCTGAGATGTAGGGATTAGGACATCAACATATAAATTTTTGGGGGGACACAATTCAACCCTTAATGACGAAAATTTTCTTGACTCATGGATTAGAGAGTCAAAGCTAGAGGAGTTAATCCACTCATCCAAGGTGTCAGATCGAAAGCGGGCAACTGCTCACATTAGAACACTTGGGCATCTACTCCTTCTAATGCAACAGGTGACCTCCACAAGTAAAAACGGGCACACCAGCCATCTGTGTTTCCACTGTAACTGGCTTGGTGGCTGAATGCTAAAATGAAGCTAAAATTTTTTTAATTGTCAGATTTGCAAGTGGGGATTAATAAGTAATGTTGGTATTATTTTCTTCAATATTTTCCTGGGATAGAATGCATTTTAAGAGACATTGTAACTTAAATACAACCTAAATCCTATGCTCACTTCAAAATATTCTTTCAACTACCTTAGCAAAGCCCTACTTTCTTTGTCCCTCCCTCCCTCCTTCCCTATTTGTTTATTTTTTAAATTTATTTCTTTATCTTTCTTTTGACAGATCTCTCTCACAAATCTCTTCCTGAATAACAACTCCTCTTCAAGCTGCTTTTATTCCTTAGGTGCTGAATATATGCCCAAAACACTTAGAAAAAGAGATGGTAGAGATGAAATGAGAAGTAGGGTTACAGTCAACGTCAAAATATAGGTCTGAAATTTATGCTTTTGTGAAGTCATTATATTTAATGTATTACCCATCTACCTTAATATTTTGGAAATTAAGTCAATTACATATCAACTATTTTAAACAATTACTATGCAAAATCAGCACCATATTTGTAGATAAATTTTGGATTTTTTCCCTATCATTCCTGAATAATTCAATGCTACTGCATTGCCTTGTACTTGGAGTAATATACATGATATTAATCACTTGTATTTTCAAAAATAACTTTGCCTAATGGTGACTGCCTAATGCTGGTGTTCCAGATGAAAATGAATGGTCTGTGTTGAATGAATTTTACAGGAACTCTTTTACCTAAACCTAATCTGTAATCTGACTGTTAGTGACCCTGTGTACAGCGTAGTGGAACCCTGAACTTTTTGTACCATCCTCTCACTTTCCGGCATTGCTCCACTGCTATTCACGGGATTTTCACGGTCAATATCTTCAGAAGTGAGTGGCCAGTGAGTAGGCATTCTTCCTAATCTGTCTTAGTCTAGAAGGTCCCCTGAAACCTGTCCACCATGGTGACTCTGCTGGTATTTGAAATCCTGGTAGGATAGCTTTCAGCATCACAGTGACACATAGTCTGCCACAGCATGGCAACCAACAGACAGGTGGTGTAGTTTCCTGACCTGGAAACAAACCTAGGCCACATCGTGAGATCACTAGACCAACAGGGCTGGATATATATGTGTATATATATATATATATGCAGACAATTATGCTTGTATAATATTAAGTCCCTTAATTGTTAATTTTGTTTTAAACATAAATTTTAGAGAGTATTCTTAGAAATATTTTCAAGAAAATCTGCAAGATAGAAACCAGAAATGCTTTGAACCAAACTTTCAAAGCATAGTGATGTGTACTTGAGATTTAAAATACATATATGGGTATTGCATTTGTTTTAGAGAGAAAAAAATTAGCAGCCAATAATTACCACTGCAATTGGATAATTGTGCAGGCAATTGAGCAATTCTGGTTGCAACTGGACACTTTCCACTTAGCTCAGAGTTGTAATTAACCAATTTTAGGTATAATTATTTGTACCTGGGTTTTTAGGCTCCTAAGCGATTCTACCTCATGCTTCAAAAACATGTTGCTATGTTTATTATTTCTCATTTGGACTACCACTGATTTTCCTGAATATAAGGCAACACCATCAAAGAAAGTTCCATTAATGTTAGCTCCTTCAGACTTCCCTTCAGAGGGAAATGGAATCGCTCGGCAGGCTGATGCTGTTAGTGCACACACAAAATTGCTTTAAAAGCATTGGCTAAATTGAAAATTAACTTCATCAAACAACAAGCCATTTCAGTCAAAACAATTTCTTGACAGAATTGACTTTTTGACCAATTATTTAGCTGAATTGATAGTTTATTTTACTTAATTTACCTGTCAATTCAGTGAAAACTCTCTGAGAATCTAAAGTAAGTTACCTCCCAAACCATGCTCCTAGGTAATAAAAATAAATTACAAACATATATTATAACATTAATTTATGTAAAATACATAAATGATATAATATGATTTTTCAATATGGTGAAATATCTAAACTTGATATTTTGACTGATTACATTTTCCATAGTAAAAGGTTCTATAGATGCTCACTTGATTTTCTGTGCCAAATGCCTTCATCAGCATTACCGTGTATAGACAATTTGATTGTATTTATATGCATATGGCGTGTATAAGCTTTCTAGACAAGTATTCCATCTTACTTACCCAGATATCCCAAGTGTCTCACGTACTTCCCAGAACATATTAGGTGCTTAATAAATGTTTGTTGATGATCACTCTATAAAACACAGACAAATAATGCTCTTATTTGTCCTCACTTCAGAAATATCCTTTTTTTTTTTCCATTTGTTTGTCTGCTTTTAACTAGAACTATGACTTTTAAGAGTGGAACAGATGTATAAATAATTAATAGCAGGGCATCAAATGATACCAGATACCAGATACCATAGTGTGAATCAATCTTATGAGCCTGAGTTCCGATTGAGGGGTCCATTGCATATTGAAATAGACAAACTTACATGGTGCCAGGGAGAGGCTACCAGGTAGAGTTGCAGAGGCCACTGGAGGCAGAGAGAGGGGGAGAAGTTGGATTGCTGGCTTCTCCCTCTGTCCTTACCCCACTCTCCAGGGCTTCCCCGTGGCTGAACCAAGCTGACAAGGGAGCCTGAGAAACGCACCCTGCAAGGTAACACAGAGCAGACACGAAGCCAGAAATCAACCTGAGATTTACATAGGACAACAACAGCAGAGTTACCATTATAACTTTATGTGATATGGATTTTTTTCCTAGACTTATCAACTTTAGACACCATATGATCCCTCCCTTGCATGAAGGATGAGGTCAATAGCTAACTCACTCCCTCTTCCCCCCATCACCCCTTCACCTGTTTTTGATTCTTTTATTATTACTTTCTTCCTTCTAGAACTGCCTTTAATACCTTAAATTTGATATGCATGCCTATATATTCTGACTTAGTTTTACATAGAACAATTCACTTTTGGCCATGAAAGATAAAGAAATAATGATATTTGCCCTAATTCTCCCCTTCTTCTGCTCTCCAAAAATTATATACATTTTAATTTGTGATGATACCATTTTATATGTAAAAAATACATCTTATTATGTAATGGCTTTACATTTAATCACGTGTTTTATGCTCTGTCTATTGATGATTTAATAAAGTGAAAGTTAAACTCACAGCATTTATATGATTTTGATAATTTACTACTATTTCTTGGAGCACCAAGTAATGCAGGTGAAGCCATATGGAAAGAAATAGAAGCCCAAGTCACTTAAAAACCACTATTGAAATATCTTTCTGAGTATCAAGGAGGCTAGAAATGTCTTTTCTGTTTTAGTTTATTTTTGTTTCTCCTGGATTATATGTTACTGCGGAAGGCTGAATAACAGTCCCCCAAAGATGTCTGTGTTCTGATCCCTGGAACCTGTGACAGTTACCTTGTGGCAAAAGGAACTTTTTATTTGTCCCTTTAAAGGCCAAAGAAGGCAACATAAGGGTAGCAGTGGAGAGTGGAGTGGAGCGGTCAGGAGTCATGGAATGCTGCAGCCTCCAGAAGCTGAGAGAGGAAGGAGCAGATTCTCCCCTGGGGCCTCCAGAGCCAACCAGCCCTGCAGATGCCTTGATTTTAGCCCCTTAAAGCTCATTTTGAACTGCCCTTCAAAACAATAAGAGAATACGTCTGTGTTGCTCTAAGCCGCTGTTTGTGGCAATTTGTTACAGCAGCAATAGAAAAACAATGGTTATTATCAATAGTTACATCAGCTCATGTCTGCTCATAATTTACTTTTTCCTAAAGTACAACTTTTTGAGTTATATTTTCCATAAGTGTTGCATAAATGAGAAAACTTCAGAATTCTTACACGTCCAAAGATGTATTTACTTTTGCATCTTTTTGATTTCTTATTTACATGGTAAAGAAATGAAAGTCCAAATGTTTTTGCTTTAATTATCTGAAGACATAGCTGAGCTTTATTTCCAGTAATATTGCAGGCTAATCATTTGGAGCTACTCTCCTCAGTTAAATAGATAATATATTAAAACAAACCAACCAACTCTGACAAGCAGGAAAAATCTGATAGGATAGTAATGAATTCATAAAGCAAATTATATGTGAGCCCAAGAACACAGAAAGAAATAAGAGACTGAGCCGTTTTTGTTCTATTTGCGAAAAGCAGAGCACTTGAGGTTCAGGTTAGCAATGGGGGTTAGCGCCATAGGATAAGTGAGGAGCACATCGATTACGCTGGATGCTGCACAGCAAGAAAGAGAAACCGAATACTGCTCCATCGATTAATATGGAGGTCTCTTACAAACTAAATATTTATTTGTTTATTCACTTATTTATTTATTCATTTATTTATTTAGTGAGGAAGATTAGCCCTGAGCTAACATCTGTGCCAATCTTCCTCCACTTTTTATATGGGATGCTGCCACAGCGTGGCTTGACAAGTGGTGCTAGGTCCACGCCCAGGATCCGAGCCTGCGAACCCTGGGCAGCTGAAGCAGAGCACACGAGCTTAACCACTAATCCACTGGACTGGTGCTACAAACCAAATATTAATAAGAAACGAAGTCAAAAAAGAATTCATAAAGTGACTTTTCTTTATATAATGATCAAAAATAGGTAAAAGTAACAATAGGCACACATACATAAATGATAACATTTTTAACAAAAGGAAGAGAATGAATATCAAAAAGTCAGGAAAATGGCTACCATCGTGGAGAGGGTGGGGTTTATTTGGCGAGGGACAAGCCTTGGGATTGGTGGGACTTCTTGGGTGCTGATAAGGCTCTATTTCCATAGATGAGTACATGGCTATTGCTTATATAACCAGTTCTTAAACCTCAGTAATATGTGTAATCACTCCTCTGCATGTCACATATAATTCACAAAACAAATAAACACAAAACACACACACGTATTCCAGTTATCCTAATATGAAGGTTTTGAAAAGTTTAAATGAAGTTTTAATATTGTTCCCTTTAAATAACCTCTTTTTCAAGATACATGATTCAGTTTGAAGGGACTCCCACAGGTCAAACTGGAGAGATTTGAACATTAAAAAGAAAATTAAATAATTACAGTTTCAGATTATAAGTATACTAATTGACCAGGGATGCTAGAACAATGTCATACCACAGACTGGGCAGCTTAAACAACAGACGTTTATTTCCTCACAGTTCTGCAGGCCAGAAGTTCAAGATCAAGGTGTCACTGGGTTGGTTTCTTCTTAGGCGTCTCTCTTTGGCTTATAGATAGCTGTCTTCTTCCTATTTTCACATGAACTTCCCTCTATCTGAGTCTATGTCCTAATCTCCTTTTCTCATCAGGACACCAGTCATATTAGATCCAGGCCAACTCAAAGGAATCATTTTACCTTAATCACCTCTTTAAAGTCCCTGTCTCCAAATACATTCACATTCTGAGGTACTGGGGGTTAGGACTTCAACATATGAATTTTTGGAAAACACAATACATCCCATAATAATGACAGAATAAAATAAAATACATGAGTCTATATTGTAATAAATATAAACATGAACAAAAAATAAATGGTGAAGGAGTGATAACTAAAGCTGACTTTACCAATATTATGAGAGCATATAGGGAAGGCTCCTCCTTGGGGACACAGACCTCTGACACAACGAAGATAGCTAGATATAGAGCTAGCTCGAGATGCATTTATAGAGATAGACTTTTTTTCTTCTCATTTAAAGAAGAAGGGATTAACTGACTATTGACCATTGTTCTCAAACAATAGAGGTAACTTACAAACCAGTTAGTCTTGATCTTGGCCTGTGTCCTCCTGAGAGAAGTTTCACATTCCGCATTGCACAAGAAAAAAGGTAATGTCTACAAATCCTTGTTTGACATTCAATTGTTTAAAAATCACACTAAACTTAATTTCCTATTAAAAAACTATTTAAAAGTGTATCTCTCGGTGTTCCATATAAGTTAGAAGAAGACTAAATGTTTCTCACCCTGCCATGTGTCATTTTTCACATCTGTCATCTTCAAGCTTAGATTCTCCTGGCTCCCCAAGGACAATCTGCAGGGGGATCTTCTATCCAGGTCTGTAGTTTGCTCTGCTCATTCTCAATGGATCCTAAGTCATTTGCATCCTATCCTTCAGCCAATCCCAACATATTTTTGCATCTGGATAATGCTATTTCTTTTTTTTTAATTATTATGATTTAATCATTACTTTTAAAATATATTTTAGTTATTGCTACAGGGGCAGGGTAGGGAAGAGGAGAGAATGACGACAGTGCTTACCCTGCCATCTTACACCCAAGGCGGACTAGTGATTTCCAGTTGAGCCCATCAATATCCAAGGCATTGGATATTCTTCAGAAATACTTCAGTTGGGAGGGGCATGTAGGTGTGGCTCCAGGCACCTACCTTCTCTTCCCTAAATTGTCATAAAAAGATAATTTTATTAGCTTAAATATCTGCTTTTTCATTAACTATTCTCAGTTAAAAATAATGGAGTTTCCTTATTTAGTCAGGTAGTTTCAAAATCATCTATTCATACTAGTATCTTTATTTCCAGAACATAAAACTGAGTTTGAGAAAAGCTTAATAACTTTCTTGAAGTTAAAAAACTATTCAAATGGCGGAATCTGAACTAGAAACTATATAAACAAAGTGGATGTCCAAAATGTTTATATACTCCAAAGTTTGTACCTAATTTTAATCATGATATTTTTAAGTGTGAATTAGCAAATTTTGACATTATTATCTGTTTATATACTATTTTAATCTCCACAAAACTTCAGCAAATATGTTTCATTGTGATTTTATTTATGGATTTTTAAAAAATATTACCCTTCATTTTTTATTCAATTGTAGTTTTCTTTCTATATGATCTAATTTTTCTTTTACATGTAAAATAAAAGTGTTACATATTGGCTAGAAAAAGACTTCGAGGCCGCGTGGTGGAATTATGCTGCATGGTCTCTTGGAGATGCTTTAGGAAACTGGGTTACACTGGCCAGGAAACTGTTACCAAGGGCTAAGGGACTTTTTCTGCCTGCGGTCTCTCCCACGGATAGAACGAGAGACTGGGTTCGGAGCAGCAGAGCAGACACTTTATTCATTGATCAAGGAATGGAGAAGGAGAGCTCATGCTCTGAAACACCTCCCCTAACGCTGGGAAATGGGGAACTTTTAAAGGTAAGAGTTCCAGGGAAAGGGGCGGAGACTTCCAGGAACTGTCAGGTGTACGCACAGTCCTCCGAACTCCCTTGAGCACTGCACTAAATGTGCCTAGCAAGGTAGGCAGTGGGGGAGATTCTGTACAGTAAGAAGGCAGAGGCGGCTTCAGGTCTCGTCGGAGTCTCTCCGCACAGGCGCTGCTCTGGTGGTCGGGTTAGAGCTGGGTTAGAGCACTTTGCAGTGGCACTTTTTCTGAGGGAGAAGCCCACCTCAGCTGAAAAACATCCAAAGGAAGTTGCTAGGTGCGAGTCAAAGCTGTTTTTCTGTTAGAAATACATGTTGGCGTGATATGTTTGTGTGACAAAAGACTCATAAAGTGTTCAGGTTCAGAAACATGCCCGGCCACAAACCTTAATTTAAATAGGGCTGAATAGTTCTATATGGGAGAATTATAACTTGTCCAAAATTGGGCTTCAGATGTATGCTTTATGATAAAGGGACAAATAAAGAGATCTATCATGTTTTCATTGAGAGAAATTTGCCTTGGAAGAACATAGCCTCTGGCAGAAAGTGAAAGGCTGAGAAGCAGACCTTGGATTGCAGGCCGAATACTTTTCTCCGTGCAGTGAGGCTGTCCCTGGCCATCCTCTGAACCATCCAACTACACTTCTCTCTCTAGCTGAAGGTAGGGATGAAGAAGGCAAAGGCATGAACAGTGAAAAAGCAACTCATAGTCATTAGACTGGACCATGAACTTAATGGAGAAAAAGGACAGTGGGATCCATTCCACAACTCTGGCATGTCAGAGTGCTCTCAAGACAATCTTTAAAGGCATCGTTGGGAAGGGTTATTCTGGGAAAAGGTAGATGTCTTGCCAATTATGCAAATATGGACTGAAAGCATAAAGATTTGAAGGATTACAGCAAATAAAACCTTTTGAAGGACCGGCCCATGGCCGAGTGGTTAAGCTTGCGTGTTCTGCTTCGGCAGCCCAGGGTTTCAGTGGTTCGGCTCCTGGGCAAGGACATGGAACCGCTGGACAGGCCACACTGAGGTGGTGTCCCACATGCCACAACTAGAACGACCGACAGCTAGAAAAATATACAACTACATACTGGGGAGATTTGGGGAGAAAAAACAGAAAAAAAAAAAGAAGATTGGCAACAGTTGTTAGCTCAGGTGCCAATCTTTAAAAAAAAAAAAGTTTTTGAAAAATTGACAGAAAGGAACAACCTAGGTGTATATGCTAAGTATACACGTTAAGTTATTTGTTTAAAAAAATTGAATAAAGAGTTCTTTTAAAAGGATCCCCAGTTAGTGTTTCCTAATTCCCTGCTATTAATGTTAGTCAACATTTATAAATATTTCTATACCAACTCTCTTCATCATTAAAAAAATATATTTTTCCTGAATAGAAAAGAATGGGCTTCAATTTCAGGAAACTTGGGCAATAATTTTCATAGAACTTTATTCATAGCAGGCAGACTAAGCGAACATCTTTTTGAAAGTATAGAATATTTTATAATCTGATTCATTATAGAAAAAACACCTTAAGAAAAAGGCAAGGGATTCTATCACAACTTCTCATGATTCTTGTAAACCGTTTTATTTCTTAAATTATTATACTACACAGCAGGCTCTTGTAATTTTTATTTTTTTCCTTTCAATGTTTATTTAGCAAATATCTATTGAGCTTTTGTTATATGATTTCATGCCAATTACTGTAGTTCACATGGATGGAAGACAAGCAAACAAACCAAAACTTCAGAGGACTTTAGAGAAAATAGCGAACAAGTAAACAAGTGTGTTAAAATATTACAGATTGTGCTATCTTATATGATGGATTTTTTTTAAAGGGTTGTACTAGGAAGAAATGGGAAGGGGTATTTTGATGCAGCAGTTAAAGAAGGTGTATCTTTGAAGAGATATTTAAGTTGAAACCTAACTGAAGAGGAGGAGAGAGTCGTGGGTAGATTCAAGTCAAATAAAGTCCAGGTAAAGGGAAGAGCAGCTATGGATGCCATGAGGCGGGGAGGGCTCTGTGTGTTTGAGGAATACATTGTGAGAAGAAGGGGAAATGGCAAGAGATGAGTGTGGAGAGCTGTGCAGTTGCCATATTTGCCTTGACATGGATTTTATTTTTCCCCCCTAAACACAGTGCACCGTAAACAAAGCATTTTTAACCGAGGAACCGATTTTAACTGATTTCCATTAAGGTCTAAGAAGTATTTGCTTATTGTCCATTATCTCTTTCTTTCATGAGGAATAGAGCTCCTGGTTTTCGGTTGGTCACCAAAGATTCTGTTTTCCAACCTCCCTTATAGCTCTGTGTGGCCGTTGAATGGGTCCTTGCCAGTGAAACGGATTGTGTTCTTAAAGCAAAGGATACTCCCGCCTCTCCATTTCCCTTTTCCCACTGTTTGAATTGTAGACAAGTTGAGGAATCATCATGGAGCATGTTGATGAGGGTACTCTAGGGGTGGCAGATCACTAGATAGATAGGTAGAAGGATTCAGGACTCTTAGCCAACTTATGCCTAGACTGTTACAAGAGAACAATAGAATACTATGTTACATAAGCCATTGTCTCTTGAGTCCCTGTACCATCGATTGAGTGCCTATTATTAACTATGAGGGAAAATCCTTATGTATGCAATGTGGACAAAAGACAGTAGCAAGATATGGTTAAAGTAGAGAAGGTCTCTGTTGCAGTAGTCCAGGTGTGCAATGATGTTAGATTAGACTAGGCTGGTGGGGGCAGGAGGATGGAGAAGAACAGATGTGTTTGTGATATAAATTTATACTGGAAGCATAACTATTAGGCCTTGGTTAAGAATTGGACAGGTGGATGTGGACAGAAGGGAGAAATCATAGATGACTCCTAGTTTTCTGGCTTGAGCAAAGAAATGATTGATAATGACTTTCTTTGAGATGCACAGACTGGGGAAGGAAGTCAGTAAGTGTCGGCGTGGGGAGGTGGTAGGGCTGCATGGCATGGGTGTCCAAGGATTAGAGCATTTTTGAAAATGGGGAAAATAGCTTTTGAGAGGTAGTGTGGATGAGGAAACACCTTTTTTGCTGGCTTGAGATACTAGGGATTTAACTAGAGTAATCATATAATTTAACGTATAAATCAGTACATGATTATGTCAGGACAATGAGGATAAGCCAGAACTACTTTAGGGAAGTTGGGATGAATAGTCCTCCTAGATATCAGGGGGCTAGAAACAGTTTCCATCTGGGTGGGCTATAATAAAAGTGCTATCTTCAAGACTCTGCCCTGTCAGCTAGAACGAAGTGATAAAGGGGTTTTCGGGAAGTAAGAGGATATAAGGTAAGCCAGCTAATCACCAACACGATGTTGCAGACGAATACAAACTGGTTTCAGGAGGCAATATATGGATCAATGAGTCAAATTACTGTTATGAAAGAGAAATAATATAGAAAGCAGACTGCACCTCAACAAATAGATGTCGAAGACATTATGGAATTTTGTACACCATCTCCAAATAAGTGAATGCAAATAAAACGTTTCTATATTTTGAGTGTCTGTTGCCATATCATTTCTCTTCCTAGTCTTTCAGCTGTTGATTATCTGTCTTTAATTTTCAAAGTTAACTGATGGTTTGGGTAAGGGGTGCATTCACTTAATTCTTTTTCCCTGAGAGGAATTTTCTATCCCTGAGGTAAAAAAAATATATTGTATCTGATTCTAATTCAAATAAGAGAGTTTTTTTCCTTTTGTGTATTTTTTCTTACAGAAATGAAATATATTTAAATTATATAGTGCCTAGCAGAAACACCTAGAATCAAATTCTCCAGCTCTTTGTTCTCACCAAATATGCTACTCTCTTAGGTTATTGTTTTTTACAGTGTGAGTCATGTATTGATTTGGAGTAGAGACCTTTTTCTTTTGCAGCGCTATCATGTGTAACCATTGCTTCTGCCAGAGTAATGCAGTACATAGTGTGCTATTTTGACTCAAATTTGAGTTCTATCGTAGTTAATACACATAATAGGCACCTAATAAATACTCGTGGATTTGGCTTTTACCTTTGAAAGATATGGATTAATTTAATGTATTCACATTTTATTATTCCAATTCTGTATTTTTTTTTGCTTGGTAAGGATTTGGCTTTCTGAGTTGTAAAATAAACCAGTTAGTTAGTTTGGGTCAATTCAATGTAAGATCTTTATTTATCTAGATTATGGATTGTGAATGTAACATTCCAGGCTATGGTAGGCAGAAGAATACCTCCCTCACCCCTTAAAATGCCCGAACCCTCATCCCCAGAGCCTGTGCATACGGTATCTTATATGGCAAAAGAGACTTTGCAGGTGTTATGAAATCAAGAGTTTTGAGTTGGAGAGATTATCCTGGATTATTCAGGGGGGTCCAATGTAATCCCAAAGGTCCCTATGAGAAACTGAGGGAGGCAGGAAAGTCAGAGAAGAAGATGTGACAACAGAAGGTTGGAGGGATGGAAGGCCATGAGCCAGGGAAGATGGGCAGCCTCTAGAAGCTGGAAGAGAATTGTCTCCTAAATTGTTCAGAAGGCACATAGCTCTGCCAACCCATTTTGAACTTCCAACCTCCAGAACTGTAAGATAATACATTTTTGTTGATTTAAGTCACCAAGTTTTTGGTTCTTTGTCACAGCAGCAAAGGAAACTAATTTATAGGCATATTAACTATTGAAACTCCTGGATGCTAATGGAGGGCCACTGAGCAAAGAACATGGACTCTGGGGCAAGACTGCCTGGCATCCTGTCCCAGCCAGTTTCTACCACTTCCCAGTTGGCTGACTTTGGGCATGTTGCTTAATCTCTCTTTTGGCTTCATATTTTTGATTGGTAATATGGGGATGAAGTTTTTATCATAAAATAGAACCAATTTAATAGAGATTTACAACGTTTATATGAGTTAATACATTTCAAGCTTTTAGAATAGGGCCTAGTACAGAGTAAAAATTACTAAGACCAGCAATTAGGATGAAAAAAACACAAAACATTCCAAATATCAACATCTTTTGAAGTTGGTCAAAGGAACTAATAATTTAGAAAGAGAAACATTAAATAGTAGATTTATAGAGAGTCTTGTTCCTGCTTTCTGTCCTTATATCTTCTCTACCTATAGAAGTCACCTGAGTGTTAAAACATATGGAAAATGACAATACTTTATTTACTCCTGAAAGGTTAGACAAAATTTAATACTCTTCCTTTTCACAGACATCAGAGAATTTCCCTCTAGTAGTATTTCATAATATACAATAAATATTGGGAGCAAACAGGATTTTTAGTTCTAAAGAAAATACACACATAAAGTTTAAGAAATATTCATATGGAATAGATTTCAAAAAGAACAATAAAAACTTAAATGCTTTATCCATCATTTAATTTTAATACATAAGATAATAAGGCAATAATGTGGGTTGCCAATGAATTCAAGTCTTGCAAATGAACCATTTAAATTATGGAAGAATCTGAATTCCTAAGGGATTAGTAAGATCTATTTTCAACCTGAACAAGGCTCAAAATCTAAAGATGAACTTGAGTTTTCCAGGGAATGTTTGCTAAAACCTAGTTCCTAACTGTCCTTCCCTAACATTAATATTAAGGCAGTTGAGGAGGAGGGGGAAGAGGAGGGGGAGGGGGGAGAGGAGGGGGAGGGGGAGAGGAGGGGGAGGGGGAGTGGGAGAGGAGGAAGAAAGGAAGAATCAGAATAAGAAGCTCTGCCTACCAAAAAACATCCCATTTCATTATTTTCCCTTTTTGGATTCTCAGTTCAAGACTTACCATGGATATTAGTTATTCATACATATTGGACTTCTTATTTTCTAATCTCTCTGAACATTTCATTTATTTTTCTGTGCAAAAGCACGTTTTCTAATGCTTTGCCATTAGCTTTGTCTATATTATTTAAGCAAAATTTGACTCAAAAGTCTCTGATATTTGTCCACATAGAATTTTGATGGGTCCAGTAAATACTGGCATTGACTAGCATATTAGTAAAATCAGAGACTACCCAACATGAGCTTGAATATAAAACCAAATGTCTGGATTTTGAACCAACCATTCTATTGGTCTAAAGCAAGATAACATGGGAAAAAAATGGCTTGCTCCTTAAATATCATTTTTCCTCTCCTTACTTCTTTTGACAAAGGAATATACATATATATACAATAAAAATGCAGAAAAATAGTTCCAAAATGATTTCTAAATAATATAAATATATATTGTTTTGTTTCTATAATTCTATGTGGGCAGCAAAATTTCAGTTGGCAGACTTTTCAAAATGCTAAAAAGCTGTTCAATATCACATTTCATATTATGACTTATTTTCCTAAAATATAAACTTATATGGTGTTAAATCAATTATTGTGACACAATTTTCTACTACATTTTCATGAACTCTAAATCTTATAAGATAAACACTTGACATTTAATGAAGATGTGCTATTCTGCTCCACTGAGAATATAAGAAGAATAATTTATTTCGTGTTGATGCACAGCTCAAAGACGCTTCTCTTACTGACAGCGATAAGGTCACTTGTCATAAAATTGTATTTGCTGTCTGAAAATTGATATGTAACCAGTGAAAAAGTAAAATCATTTAAAACTTTAGATGTGTGATAGGAATATTGACCTTTTCTTTTAGCAGATTATATATATATATACAAACCTCAAGTTACTATTTTCTCAAACTATGTGTACTGTTTGAAAAGGCAATCTCTGTCATTATGATTGCTACATTGCTTTTTATTCTCTTGCTGTAAGTGCATTTTAATTTTCAGTTCTAATATTTGAGATATTAACTAAACTTAAAGCAAAGAAACTTTAATCTGTAAAGATTTCTGAGAAGGAACTGTACCTTCACTTATGGACTAAAGACAAATTTAGAAATCTTAATTTCTTTCGAAATCATGCAAAGCAAAACATCCATAAAAGAGTAAAACTTGTAAAAATACAGGTAATAAAATTATAGGTAAAAAGGCAGACTGAAAAACAGTAGGTACAGAATAATAATATTTTTCAGTAGTAATTTTTCAAATAAATTACTATAATTATTTTTTTATATTTATTTACACGTATCTAGACATAACAAATAACATCTAGGGATATGAAAATTGGAAACAAATGATACTTGTGATTATTGTCTCTGAATTGTGATATTATTTGTTAATTTTTTTTGCTTTTGTTTTAATACATGTCTTTCGACTTCTGTGGTAAGCAAGTGTTATGTTTAAAGTTATAAAATAGTGTGCTAATACAAATTTCAAACTAGTCTATTTTAAGACTAGGAAGTGTTGCTGTTGATTTTTAATAATTTTTTGGGACTTACACTTCAAATTGTCTTTCATTTATCTACATCTCCTTGAGTTCTGTATTGGGCAAGGTTAAGATAATTGAGACGGGAATTAGAAATTCCCAACTGATATCTTAAGTCAGTTATATTTGGGTGAACTTAGATGCTTCTGAAGTGTATAGAGATTGAGTTAAAGCCAAGGAAATCTCGCTCCAAATTCTCAATTCCTCTGCCTGTATTTGGTATTCTTTTAGAACTATTTTTTATAAATATAAAAAATAAGAGTTTATTGTTATTTTTTTAAATATAATTCTTTTTAAATATAAAAGTATGAAGAAGAACAATCAGCCACGATCTTACTACTTACAGACAACCCCTAGTGACAATCTCTTGCACTTCCTTTCTTAATTCCAATATTTTCTTTAAAAATAAAGTGGAATTATGATGGCAGGGATTTCTTTTTATCTGTTTTATTTCCAGACGCATCTCTAGCACCAAAACTGCATCTGACACATAATAGGTGACCAGCAAGATTTGGTGAATTAATGAAATGAAGTTTTGCATATCCCTTATTTTCCTCAAATCACATTCTAAAGGATTTCCTCATATCTTTAACTATTCTTCACAGCCATTACTTTTAAGAGAACATCCCCTTGTTAACTTCATCAATTCTACCTGCTAAAGAAAACTGTTGCCAAAAGTTCAGTGTGCTTCTCAACCAAATACTTTCAGATGCAAATACCAGACCCCCCAATGGAAGACGTCCAAAGTAACAGAGTGAATTTATTGGTTGACATATGTGAAAAGTTTGGTGCCATGGTCAGCTTATAGGGCATGGTTTTGTTAGGGCTCTTGCTCTTCTGCATGCTTCTCCCATCTCCACCCTTCATTACCTGTCAACCCTCAAGGTGACCTACTTCACAATGCACAGAGCAATGACCAAACCTCACTGCATGAAGGCCTCCGGACCAAGAGAGAGCTCCTCCAGCCATCAAAAATGATTTTGATCTTAGGGCCAACCCAGTGGCGCAGTAGTTAAGTTCCCATGATCTGATTTGGCGGCCCAGGGTTCTCTGGTTCAGATCCAGGGTGCAGACCTATGCACCACTTATCAAGCCATGCTGTGGCAGGAGTCCCACATATAAAGTAGAGGAAGATGGGCATGGATGTTAGCTCAGGGACAATCTTCCTCAGCAAAAAATGAGGAGGGTTGGCAGCAGATGTTAGCTCAGGGCTAATCTTCCTCAAAAAAAAAAAAAAAAAAGATTTCAATCTCCACTCTGAGCATAGAGAGACTCTACCATCACATAGCTTAACTATCAGAATTTGGAAAGCTGCCTCCCTGGACAGGAGTTTACTCTTTGTTCCAGGAATTTTTTGCCCAGGAAGAAAACTCTGTAAAGCAGTCAATAATGTCATTGTTTGCTGAAATGACAATACAATATTTTGCTCATTTGGGAAAACAACCCTTTTCTCAGAACCGTAGATCCCTTAACTAAGCAAACGACACACCTATCAAAACATTGTTTACTATCCAGGCTTGTTTCAAGGTCCTCCCCTCACTGAAACTAGTATTTCATACACTTAGTCCCATCCTACTCAGATCGCTCTATTGAAAAGCCTGATTTAAGCCACTCACACCCAGAGGGTAAAACCCTATTCTCACTTTCCTATTCTGAGATGGTACTAAGACTCCCTCAAGGTGGTGCTCTTCCTGGTATTGTAGGAATGAACTCAGATCTCATGATCACCACATACTGTAGTGGTCTTCGAAAATCGCTCCCTGATAATTTTCATTAAACCATGACCAAAGATTCAATGCAGAGTGATCTCCTTTTCTGTCCAGACCTAAATTTATCATTCTGTCAAGGAGCAGGGATTACTCTAGACAACCAAAGCCATTTTTTAAATTTTTTTAAAAATTCTCAATTACATCACAGTTATTCCAGGAACCTTATAGAGAAATTTAGGGGAAGATTGAAAAGAAACTGTGGGCTAGAACAAATCTAGCTGAACATTTTGGACATCAGAAAAAATAAGAACTTCAAACTTAAATGCATTTTACTGAAATACTTTCTAACTCACTTTTAAAAAATTTCAGCATTTAAATTAAACACTATATTGGTTGATTGATTTATACTCATGCATCGAAATATCATTTTGAAAATTTTTTTCCAATAGTCTTTTCTTTAAACTGGGAGCTCATGTATTTGCCAAAAAATAAATTGCACTCTATCCTTGAAAGCATTGAATCCATTTGACGTAAAATGCTTTAGATTTGAGTAGAGGCCAAACTCAGCAGAGTGTTTTCACTCATCCTTGCTGTTTAAGCTGGTGAACATATGACCTAATATATAATCCATGGTTTTAGAATTGCTGTGAAATGTCTTATAAAACAACAAATAAACCTTTATATTTATATATCCAAATTTAATGGCATTTTAATTCACTTTGAATCATGTAGCATTCTTTTCTAAATGCTATTTTATATTTTATTGCTATTTTATAACCATGTATTGCTATATATCAAAAGTTTAAAAAACTTAAACAGTGGCAAATTTCTGTATATCTTCTTTGACCTCCTCTTTTCTTAGACAGATCTTTAGAATATGTCTATTTCTTCCTGTATTCATGATGCATGAATTACATTTTTTGTTTTTTTCTTTGCCCTTCAACATAGGAGACAGAATGTGCAATTGCTGAAATTGTTGGAATAACGCTCAGTTTAAAAGTAGACATTTATTTAAAATCTACTATCTTCTGGGGATAGTGTTGCATCTCTGGGAGAAGACCCAGCCCTGTTCTCAATGAACTCATGTTAACCTTTGGAAGCAAAAAACCCAGAATGTTCTAATGTAAGCTAAAGGATGAAGAAATATACAGGGTGCCTTTTTGAAAGACATGAGAAGGTGTTTAAACTAGAAGACAAATAAAATATTAAAATATAGAAGCAGAAACAAATCTTAGACACCCTCCCACAGAACTCCTGTAATATTATAATTGAATAAAGAGGGGCCAAAAAAGTGAAGGTTTTGCCTGAGATGATCAAATTAGTTCACGGCAGATAAGGAGTAGTGGTAAAAATCCAGGTTTCATTGTTCCTAGACTGTGACTTTTCTAATAAAATTAATCCCCATGTGAACCTGTCAAGGTAAATCCTTTATAAATCTTTGCCTTCAGTCTTCAAAATTGTCTCCTACAAACGTTTAGTTTGTGAGGATGTCATGTATGTCCTTTGGCCAAAGGATGCCAAGAAGAGAATTCAACACATCTGATTCCTAAGTGAACTTCATTCGTGTCGTGCTCAGGAGCATTAAGACAGAAAGAACTGCAGAACTTCAGAGTCGTATCTGTCACTCTAGGGTGGAATACTTTGTTTATATATGGAGGGGAGAAGGGCACACATTTCAAGGAGGGGAATTTATTATCTCATTTTAATAAATCACTAGCTGTTATGGCCTCTCTCTCTCATCAGGAACAGAAGTATCTAAAAAGAGCCACCTTAAGTAATATTCAGCAAAATTAATCTTTCCCACGTCTTCTATTATCTAGTGTAAAATATCGTTAGTTTCCAAATATACTTTTTTGGCTATTATGTCAAAAGTATCATGTTTTAGCAATCAAATTGCAGTGAGAAGACCTGCTTAGATTTGAAGTTCTATGCATCACCAAACAAACTTTATGTATGCATTACAGATGAATACTGAGAACGTTAACTGAATTTTAAAGTAAAACAAGACAAAAAAATTAGGAAGTTATGCTGACTATGTGTTCAAAATCTTCCTACAAAATTATTACTAGTAAAAATTTTTGTAGACTTTTCTTAAAGTAACATATACCAATTCTGAAAGTCAATGTTAATTCAAGAAAGATGTAAGTTTACAAATGATCACAAATGTCACATAGTATTACTGAAAAATTTTGAAAAATAAGAACTATAATTTGTACATTTAATATCAATAATTTCTTTCTGAATACTATAAATATTTTAAGCATTTACATAGTTGTAAAATGTATATATATGTATGTTTGCTATGAGTAGGAAAACCATGTGTTAATGTGTATGTGTATGTACACACACACAAACATGAATATATAACTATAATGCACATATAATTATTTAGGAGGTATATATTTTGTGCATATGGGCATTCAGCAAATCTAGAAAATATACCATATAGGTTCAGTTGGTATATAAATAGGGTATAGGAGCTAGTAAATTATTGAATTGCAATAAAACAATTAAAATTAATTACACAATACTTTTGTTTTGTGATAGCTTTGTTTCATATTATGTAGTACAAAATTTTCTCTTTTGTCAAATGAAAAATAATAAAAATGACTGAAATGCATGAGTATCCTAATAAAAATCACATGTAATTGGAAATTTATTGACTGAATAATAATCATGATTATTTATTTGACAAACTCTTATTGAGTTCTCTCCATGTACCTGGTAAGGTTCTAGCAGTGGGTGTGTAGTAGTAAATAAAATAGCTTATTTGCCTAAAGAAGCTGATATTAAACGAATAGCTCAATCAAATTACTACAATGGGGAGGGTGTTAAACAGACGGCAGCATTTCAGGAATTGTGAACTAGAAGTCCTTATGATGAAGCCCAGACCCAGGCTTCAAAAAAGCTTTGTGGCCCTGAGTTGATTATGTGAAAAAAAAATATATGATTAAATGAAGAAAGAAATAACCCAGGTGATGCCAGAGACTCTGCTGTTTTGGATAATCCTCCTAGAAGATAGTCTAAGAATGGAAAAGCATCAGACCTGAAGTGGAATTCTTCATAGGAAGAAAAGGAAAGGAGACTACAATTTAAAAGTAAACATACTACTAAAATA
Organism: Equus przewalskii; assembly: GCF_037783145.1. Classification (NCBI taxonomy): domain Eukaryota; kingdom Metazoa; phylum Chordata; class Mammalia; order Perissodactyla; family Equidae; genus Equus; species Equus przewalskii. The sequence goes on from NC_091846.1 coordinate 72,832,602, forward strand.
AATTGTACTACAGTTTTGCAAGATGTTATCCTTGGGAAAAACTGGGTAAGGTATACATGGGATCTCTCTGTATTAATTCTAACAATTGCATGTGAATCTAATGATCTAAAAATAAGCAGTTTCATTAAAAAAAAATGATACGACTTCTGGTTTCCAGTTCTGCATATGAAGAGCTTGGAAATTGCTACTCCATCCTAACAAGTAAAAATCTGGAGAGACTGGAAAATTGAACTCTTCTTGAATCCATAAGAGAGTTGAGGACACAGGGCAAACCTTGGCGCTGAAGCCTGGAGAGACAGACAGGCAAATTCTGCGAGCCATGGCTTCACTGAATAGACTCAGGAACTGAAACTGCCATGGGAACCAGGGCTGGGGTAGGAAAACTTTAACTGTAGAGGCTCAGCATGGACAAGTCTGCGAGTTAAAAATCTCCAGGGGAACACAGTCATAGACAGACCCCCACAATATTGTGAAATTTACCTCCAAGAGCTTGATCAGGTTCCCATAGTAAATATCACAGAAAAATCCCCTTGGGTTTCTGGCAGGGGGAGAGGAAAGGAACCATTTTAAAATACCCTAGAGCACTCTCCTCTTAACAAGACCTGCCCTCAGAGGAAACTGCTTAACCAGAGCCTTGTCTCCCGGGATAGTCAACATCATATTGGAAGTCCCAGATAATGGAATAACACAAGAAAAGGAAGCAAAAGGCATACAGATTGACAAGGAAGAAATAAAACTGTTTTTGCTCACAGATGACACGATCATCTATGTAGAAAATCCAAAAGAACTGACCAAAACCTCATGGAACTAGTGATTATAGCAAGTTTGCAGGATACATGGCTTATATACAAAAGTGATTTGCTTTTCTATATAACAGCAATGAACAGGTAGAATTTGAAATTAAAATATAATATCATTTATATTGGTACCCCTCAAAATGAATACCTAGGTATAAATCTAACAAAGTATGTACAAAGTCTATTTAAGGAAAACTACCAAACTCTGATGAACAAAATCGAAAAATAATTAAATAAATGGAGAGATATCTCATATTTATGGATAGGAAAACATAATTTTGTTGAGATGTCGGTTCTTCCCAAGTTGATATATGGATTCAATGCAATCCCAACCAGAACCTCAGCAAGCCATTTCACGGATATTGAGAAACTGATTCTAAAGCTTATATGCAGAGTCAAAAGAACCAGAATAACCAATGGGAGAAGGGGAAGAAGAAACTTGGGAGACTGACACTACCCTACTTCGAGACTTACTGTAAGGCAACAATAATCAAGATAGTGTGGTATTGGTTAAAGAATAGACAAATAGAACAGTGGAACAGAAATTGATAACCCAGAAATAGATCCACCGAAATATAATCAATGGATGTTTAACAAAGAACAGAGGCAATATAGTGGAGTAAAGATAGTCTTTTCAACAAAGGGTGCTGGAACAAGTGGACATCCACATGAAAAGAAACGAATCTGGACACAGGTCATATACCCTTCACAAAAATTAACTCAAAATAGATCATAGACCTAAAAGTGAACTGCAAAACTATAAAACTCCTAGGAAATAATGAGAAAACCTAGATGACCTTGGCTATGGTGACAACCTTTTAGATATGACAACAAATGCATAATTCATAAAAGATTTATAATTGATAAACTGAACGCCATTAAAGTTAAAAATTTTTGTTCAGTAAAAGACAATTCCAAAAGAATGAGAAGGTAAGCCACAGACTGGGGGAAAAATTTGCAAAAGACACATCTGATAAAGGACTTTTACCAAAAATACACAAGAAACTCAGAACTCAATAAGAAAAAATACAGCCAGATTAAAAAAATGAACCAAAGACCTTACAGATACCTTAGCAAAGAAGATATACAGGTGGCAAATAAACATATGAAAAGATACTCCACATCATATGTCATTAGGGAAATTAAAATTAAAACAACAGACACCACTACACATCTATTAGAAGGGCCAAAATCCAGAACACTGGCAACACCAAATGCTGGTGGGGATGTGGAGCAACAGGAACTCTCATTCTTTGCTAGTGGAAATGCAAAATGGTATAACCACACTGAAAGACAATTTGGCAGTTTCTTACAAAACTAGGAGTACTCGTACCCTGCAATCCAGCCATCACACTCCTTGATATCTACCCAAAGGACCTGAAAACTTGTGTCCGCACGAAAACCTGCAGATGAGTGTTTACAGCAGTTTTATTCAGAATTGCCAAAATTGGGAGGCAATTAAGATGTCCTTCAGTTGGTGAATGGATAAATAAACTGTGGAACATCCAGGCAGTGGAATATTATTCAATGCTAAAAAAGTGAACTACCATGCTATGAAAAGACGTGGTGGAAATTTAACTGCATATTACTAAGAGAAACAAGACAATCAGAAGAATCCACATACTGTAGGATCCCAACTATATCACATTCTGGAAAATGCCAAATTATGGAGACAATAAAATGATGAGTGTTTGCCATGGATTTCGGGGCAGGAGGAGAGATGAATAGAGGACAGAGGACTTTTAGGGGTGTGAAAATACTCTGTATGATACTATAATAATGAATAGGTATCACTATACATTTGTCCAAACCTATAGAATGTATAAACCCAATCATAAACCCTAATGTAAACTATGGACTTTGGTTGATTATGATATGTCAGTGTAAGAGGTTCATTAATTGTAAAAACTGCCACCCTGGTGGGGGATGCTGATAGTGAAAGAATCAATGCGTGTGTGAGGCAGGGGGTATATGGAAAATCTGTCTACCTTCCTCTAAATTTTGCTGTGAACCTAAAACTGCTCTAAAAAAATAATAAAGTCTTTTAGAGAATTCATCAACAGCAATTATAAAAAAAGAAAAGAAATGAGTAAGTCAATATGAGGTATAAGAAAACATCCTTCACCTGGCATGATCACTAGAAAATAGAGCCTCTCACAGATCCTGCCTCCCAGGGAATTGAGTCCACTTATCCAAATGTGGAAGTATTGACATGTTTGTGCTCAAGTTCATTGATTCCTTGCTAACTCCCATCTTCAGTTCCTTTCCCCTTCCCTTCATATTGTTTGGAGAGTTCGGTTACTGGAAGGCCCTGTTGAAAACGTGGACTAAGGAAAGGAGAGAATCCAGGAATTTCTGCCCTTCTCTTCCTGCTTTGGGTGTCATCTCACAAGTCTGTGGTCAGTTCCACCATGATCCCATCTTCCATCTTCCACAGGTGACAGTAGCTTCTGGCTTCCCGAAACATTGCCTGCTGGTTTTGTTTCGTAGTATCTTGGAGAAGTCCATAAATTTGGAGTGCCTCATGTGCCCATTGTTGCTCTTTTGATTTTCGTTTTCTTGGCAGGACACTGACCGATAGAACAGGGCAGCAAAGCCCAAACAACTGAAGAGAACCAGCAATGAGAGGGGGATCTTTAAACAAGTCTTCTTGGAAAAGCGCACAGAAACCACGAATGCCTGGTTTCTCAAAAGGAACCCTTTCTTTTTCCTGCATCCCCACAATGATCTATGTTGTAGCTTTTATTATATTCTATCTTGCTTTGTTCATGTTGCCTTTGTCCCGGACTACTCTAAGATCCTTTATCCTATTGTTTTCTCTTCTGCATATAGCAAAGTGCCTATATATTAAATGTTCTCAATAAATAATTTTTTAATAAATCAGTATATTTTAAACTTCTCATAACTGAAATCTTCTAATAAGATATTTTATGGAAGCAAAAATTCAGAAAGGCAAATTATTTACATGCTATATGGAGCAGCATTTTTATATAGAAGTTTATTTTCTAGCACTCAACTTATGCAACTTATTTCTTCAAGTCTTTAAGCATTATGTTAATACATAAGTAGTAAACATGGCTCAGCTGTACGTAATCAAAGTTCTGGCTTTTAAACAACTCTGCTTTAGTTTATTCTTTCTATATGATTCTATCAATAGACTCCCTAACTGTTTTTCTCCAAATCATTTGCTATTGTCATAAAGTAGAAGATAACTGTTTTCATATTTTATTTCCTTTTCCTACCAATAGCAAAATAATAATAAAATCGAATTCTGGAAATCTCCTTTATTTCTCAGTGGGGTTGTTTGACACATATGAGTTTATCACCTCTCTGAATAAAATTTACCTGAACTTACTAGGGAAATCATTTGTGACAGAATCTTGAATAATATCCTTAGGGTAAAAATACGGAAGAATATTGCATTTCTAGAAAATAGCTATCTTACATTGCCATGCTAGGCTTCTTCAGATTTACTGCACATGCTACCAACTGGCTAAATACTGTTAATTAGTATAAAGCAGTTATTAAACATAATCAGAAAAGGCCTTTGATATGGGTATTGAGAAAGGAAATATATTTGTACTAGATCTTTTTGCTCATTATTTATGTTGTTTGGAATCAGTGATTCAGATGAGTACTCAACCTCATGTAGATTTAACAGTAAAATCCTGAGACATTAAATCTCAAGATAGTCCTTTTTCTAATTTTTAAGTTCAATCATGTCATAAAAATATGAAATGGGCAATGAGATAAATCAGAATTTGGCTTACATGGTCCTCCAAATTGGCTTCATTACTGCTCTTAATAAACAGACTCTTTTAAATTAATGAAAGATGTGAAAACAAGTGTCAGTATTTGTTTTTACTGCATTGAGAAGTAATTTTTCTCATTTATTTAAAAATGCATCCAAAGTTTCATTTGGGAAGAACTTCCATAATTGGCATCTGTTAATCATTTCGGAGTTAAATATGACAGTGAAGGCAGAGGGAGAGATTTTCAGGGAAATTAATTTTGTTTGGATTCTTTCACAAGTAGATGATTAGAAAGAAAAGCCTATCTGGAACAATGATTAAAAGCAACATTTCTTATTAATGGGCTGCAGTAGACAGTTGGAAAATTTCTAGAAAAGGTTTAAGGTTAAAAAAAGTCAAATATTTAAAAAATGTGATAGGAGGAAGATTTTCATAATTTAAAATTGCATTGAAAATTATGGGCACATTTTGCCTCTTGGCACAAAAATTCAGACACAGTTTTAGCTGCCTGCCTGTTGAATACTTGGCCTTTCTAAGGTAATCCATTATGCGTGATGTGTAAGCAATGGCAAATGGTAACTATCATTACCAGGTGGTTATTTGCAATGCAAATTCTAAACCCTAACTCACATATAGTTGGCTCTGGCAGTTGCCAAACAGCTGGATTTTGAACCTTAAACCCGTAGGATAGCCAACACTGTAATTCAACAAGAATTTCTCTAAACATATTAATTTTTTTCCAATGTCATTCATCATGATTATCCACAGCACCTAGTAGCCCAGTATGGTGTTAGAGACACCATAAAATTGAATTGGAAAGGCATGGTCCTTCTTCCTTGGAAGATAATTTTCAAAGGAAAAAATATCATATGCAAAATTATTGCGAATATGCATTAAATATATTTGCTATTTAAAATTTAATTTTGTCTTTCTTTGCCATATAAGCACTCCACAATTACTTTTGGTCTGGCATTTGGTCCTATAATTCTACTGAGATTACCCACAAATATTACCACTGACTCATTGACCGTTAGCCCTCATCATTCTTGATCAATGTGCATGTACTGCTATGGATCACCCTTCTTTCTTGAACTGTTTTCCTCCCTAGCTTCTATGATACTGATTTATTCCATTACCCCAAATTTTGACTGCATATTCCCTACTGGTAATATTTTCTTCTTCACCTCTTAGAGATTTTCCCCTAGAATATCCTTTTGATCCCCTTATCTAAATCAATTTGTTCAGCATTCCTAACCATTCCCATGTTGTAAACGCAACCTGTGTAGGTGAATAACAAGCACTTAGCTCCAGCTTTTAGCCTCTCTCAAGCCCCAAGGTTCATCTTTCTTCAACTTAAGTTCAAATTGGCTCAAAATTTCTCCAAACCTATCCAATGTTTTCTAGATTATCCCATTTCTATCTTGGCACCAACACTTGGTCAGTTAAGCCAGGATTGAGTTTTTAAAGCTTCCTCGCCTTCATTTATTTGTCACCTAGCCTATCATTCTGTTTTCAAAAAGCCCTACTCTCCACATTTTATGGCTTGTAACTATCATCTGCATTTCCCTGGGTTGTTCAATATGTCTCAATAACCTATCATTCAGTCTTAATCTGTCAAAAGTCTTGCCATCCTACTTCTTCCATGTCATGGCCATGCTCTAGGTGGATTTAATTATTTGTTCCTTATTATGTCTACTGCATGTTTCTGACTCTCTGTCAAAGCCACCAACAATATAGCAGTTTATGAAGATGTATGAGTGTACATATATATATATATATATATATTTCCCCTTAGTAGATCATAAACTTCTTAAAGCTAAATCCACATCATAATATTTGTATACTTGCATGACATGAATTCATTGAAAAAGAACGGCATTGGAAAGGTAAAAATTGAGTATGTCAGAGAAAAATAATTGAGGTGGAAAGAAGGATGACAAATTAGATGGAAATGTAGGAAAATAAATGAACAGAATTTTTATTAGTTAAGGTCTTATGAGTTTAGAGAAGACTGTCATCCTATATGAGCCTGAGTTAAGAAATTTACACAGCATAGTATTTTCAGCAACTGCTGATACTTAAGTTCAATAAGTGAACAATACAATGTACAGCAAGTCTTTGACTTACTAGGAAATAACAATGGGATTAGGAAGTCCAATGTAACTTTTTTTAGACACAAATTCAGAAGCTGTAACTACAGGCAATTATAGTACCATGATTATGAACTTGGGATTTGATGTCACTCTGAGATTAAAATTCTAGCATCACCACTGGTTGTTTTGTCACTTTGGGAAAGTTACTTGAATACTTGAACTTCAATTCTCTCATATATTAAATAGGAATAATAAAAACACATCCTCGAATGAGTTCTACTTGTTTTGTTTTGAAATAAAGTTATTTAGTACAACACTAGCATAAAATAGGCATTCAGTGAATGGTAGTTGTTATTAGATTGTCGAGAAACTAGCTCTCCACTGGTACTGACTAAAACGAATCATGCCCCTACTCTGCTAAATAATTCATTATACTTTACTGAAATCACACATTTAAAGTCATTTTTTGCCACAAGCCTGTCAGTTTGTAGTGACAAGAAGTCTTCCATTTTTCTTCATCCAGACATCTTTTGCACCAAGCACAGAGCTGGATATGCAGTTAGTGGTACAAGTTCAAGAAAGAATTGTTGGATAAATATTGTATATTGATGAATAAATAATATAGTAATATATAATAAACTGATATTAACAAAGAAAAATGAACGCATGTATTATAAATATAAATAAATTATAAAAATAGAAAATAAAGTCATGTATTAATTACTCATCTATTCACTCAGTTTTCTCAACTTTTCTTATTAATGTTCTTCTAGAAAAAATATATTAGATCCTGGAACACAATAATTCAATTTATCTATATTGTGTTCACAAATTGAATGCCAAGAAGTACTTAGCCAGCCAGTTATTCTATAGAGTGGACCCAAATTCCATTTTTGTAAATAAATCATTTTAGTTTCTTCACAGTTTCACTTACATTCCAATCAGCACATCCCGGCCAGACCAACCATTAAGATGTTCTTTAATGTAATATGCAATTAGCACTCCAGCATTTAAATGACTATTACTGTAGGACAATTCATCTTTTTAGATACATTGTAAAGAGAATGAGGCATACAATTAACACCATATTTGATCAGGTGAATTAAACCAATGGGTAAAGTGGTCTTTAAAGATGATGATGCTTGTAAGGTATCCCCTCCACGGTGGTTTGTGAAGACAGTTGTCTTAGAGCTCTGAGGTAGGTGCTCTGAGGAAACTTCCTGTTCAATGATTCTTCTCCTCCCCCAATATTTTTGCAGATGTCAGAGCATTTCTCCATGCTCCAGAATGTCTTTATTTCTGTTTTTAAAAACTCACCTCTTCATTGAAAGTTTACAACCAACTGTTTTGGTACTATGAATATTTGTGAAGTCCCTTAGTCTTTGTAAAATATAAAACAGAAAATATTTTTATTACAAAATAATGAAATTCGAATGTGTGGATTTGCACATCTGATACCTAATACCTAATAAATGCACATATCTTATTTTGCTTTATTTGCAATGGTACTTTTTGGAAGAATAAATTTTTTAAAATGTTAACAATTAATCGGTTTAGGGTGATATATTAAAGGGAATTATCTTATCTAAGTAAATCTCATAAAAATGTCAGTTGATCTATTTTCATTGATTTGCATCTCCTGATGTTTCTTCCCAAAACCTCTATGTCTGAATATCCAATCATTTTATGTTACATAGGCACAATTTCATTAATTGTGGTCTAAATAGAATAGACTACATGGATTATCCTTATCTAGTGTTTTTTGTTTCTTTCTCTTTTTAAAAAGAAATCTGCTTTTTAATTTTTTTTTTCCATTTTCCGTATTAAAAATACAACTTTTATATGTGAAAGGGCTTAAAATATTTGCAAATGGTTAAAATTACCAAATATCACCTCTAAAATGTATATATTGTATGTTGAGCATTACCAATGAAAATATATGTCATCTCTACTCATTATTTTCTAATTACTGTTTTTAAGCCTTCTAAGATAAAATTCTTCCAGGTTGTTTTGTCAACAGCTTCCATTCCAAATGAGATGTAAAAGACTCCTTGAATCCATTATGGAAGACATCACCAACTCAAGCCATCTTTATCTTCTTATGAAAAGATTTCCCTTCTCTCTTCCAGATGCCTTTTGAACACCAGCCAACAGAAGCTTGAAAAAGGAGTATTTGAAAAATATATCGGTACTGATGGGGCTAACGAAATTACAAGAAATACTTTTATAAATTCTAATCCAGATACATATTATAAATTAGATATGAGCTGCCAAAATTTCAGCTATGCTGCTTATTATATAAGATCTACAAAATTAATGATAGTGGTCTAGTATTTTTTACAAAAGACCTAATGCCTTCATTATTCTGAATTAAAAAAAAAATATATAGTGGTCTCAGGACATACCTAAAGTGGTGCTACTCTTAAGTTTATTAAATAATTAGTACTTTTAAGTAAAAATAACCTTTTAATCATCAAGTCTTAGTGATTACTACAACTTCATTTCAAATGAAAAAATGAGTTTATCATTTGTTCTAAATAGATAATTATTCCACTCTTTAATACAATTTTTGCTTACTTCATTTTTCTTCCAATAACATTACATATGCACACACAGACACACATAACCTTTAAAAAATCTGAGACTTCAGAAGCAAAGGGAGGTAGAATTATGCATTCAACCTGAAAAAAACGCTGGATTTCTCAGCTTGCCATGGGCTTTTTTATATTAAAAAAAGATACAAAATCTCAAGCCAGATATGCAGTCAAATGATTCTCAGATGTTGACAGTTACACTTTTTAAAATGAATATAAATCTCAGCAAATAAATGTCAGCACTCTATATGCATAGAGCCTGAAATTTGTATCTTGCGGTGAAGGAAGTGATGTGAAATAATGATTTACACCACTAGATATGAAAGCCTTTGGCGGAAAACAGCAGATGCATTCAGTGGAAAATAGAAGAGTTAGTCAGATCACTGTTGCCAGGAAAGACTGAGAAAACATTTTTTCCCTTTTTATTTTTTAATTATCCTACATTAATCTGTTTACCTGTCCTCAGGAGATAACGCTGGGATGGCTAATGCTACATCATTCCTTAAAAGACAGCAACAACACTACATAGATTTTTCCAATTGTAAAGGTCACCTGTTACATTTTGATTTGCTGTGTGTAAATTTCTAATATAAGGAGTGCTGTATCAGAAAAAGAAAAATAACAATTTACTAATTTTCTGAACATAGTGTGCTCTTTAGTTATTTTAATCAATATGCTGTCCTTCAACGAATGCTTTCCTGCTCTCTCTGTGTCTCCTAGCAGGATCATATCTAATTAAATTATCTTTTTCCCTACATTTCAAAACAGTAGCAGGGGGAAACCTTTTCATTTCATTCTGAGAGATATGCCAAATAAATTGTAATGTTTTCTAGGCACACTGAACTCATGTAACTTCATCAAGTATAGTTGCTGTTTTCATTAACAAAACAGAAACACTATATATGTGTATGTGTATATGTTTTTATATATACATATATAGTATGTATATCTAGAGAGAATAGGAATAATATATGTGTATATATGTAAATTCATAAACACCTACAAACACACGCACACATTCTACGTTTAACTGTAGGAAGTTCTCATTACCGATCCTTAAATTAAATAAGGAAGTTTGATTTTTACAGCCTAAAAACAAATCCCATTTATATCCAGACTTCACTGTATGAGACGAATTAATTTCTCTGAGCCATATACACATCTCCCATTGATTTATACAAGAACCTTTAATATATATGAACGGAAATTTCTCACACAAGCTAGGATGTAGTTACGCAATTATCTATCTTTCCTTCACAGTGTACCTAATGTAATAGTTTTTTCTTGGAGACAAAATATTATACATTCTCTCGAAGTATTCCTGGTATAAATATCTCAGAAAGTGACTCACGAGAATAAAATAGTAGATCAAGTATTCCTGTGCTCTCTAATATATGTTTAGCAAAGATTCTTAGATGTAAACATTGCCACAAAAGACTTCTCAAATTAAGTGAAATTTAACGGCCATAAGTATGAGCAGGAGGGAGAAAGGGCAAAGACCACCTTTCTTTCTTTCCTCTGTCTATTTTTCAAAAGCTCTCTCTCTTTCCTGAGAACAATTGGCAGGTTGACTGTTTGATTGCCTTACCATGGTTCGTGCACACTCTAATATTTTCCACCCAAAGTAAGAATGGAGGAAGGCATTGACTGTGTTGATTTGAAGCAATGCATTATGTCTGTAAACATTGTTTCACTGTTCAAACATTAAAAGTAACCTTCAGCTACACGCTCCAAGAAGTGAGATAACTGGACACCAAAGCTACTGCTGCTCCATGTTTCACTTCCCCTGGTTCTTTGCCATTAAGCCCACTTTATTCTGTTTTTTGGTGAAGAAGGTAACACAAAGCCCTAAGGAGTGATTCTCAATCTGGGACAATTTTGCCCCCATCCCATTGGGACATTTGACAATATCTAGACACATGTTTGATTGTCCAAACGGGCAATAGATGCTACTGGTATGTAATGGATAGAGACCGAGGATCCTGCTAAACATCCTATCATGCCAGGACAGACCTCCCTACAACAAACAATTGCCTGGCCCAAAATGTCAATAGCTCCACAGTACAATTCTGGGAGACCGAGAATGAAAATGTAGAGATTGCTAAGGAAGGTAACATGAGGAGGAGGAAGCAAGGAAAGGAAAGAATGTGGGAGAAAGGAAGGAAGGGAAGAACAGTCACCTAACATTTGCCAAAGACATTAGCTAGCAATGACTGTTCATGTCACTTTTACGTGAATTTACATTTATAGTTAAACTACAGGTGTGTGGGCACCATGCTAAGCACCGAGGCAGGTAAACAAAAATTCAACATGCTTTTCTTTAGTATTAATCACTTCAATTTCGCTATGCTTAACTGAAACATTTGGTTTTCTGAATCTAACCCTCTCCTAAAATTACTCATTCTATGGAGTGAACAGGCAATATTTATATCTCACAACTAATCAGAAATTGAAACACAAAGCTTGAAAACTAGTCATCATTCAGAATAAGATTTGTGTTAAAGAGGAATATGCTAGTTTGGAAAATGCATAAAACATGTGAAAATAAAGTACAGGGTAGGATATAAGTCAAAGGGTTCAAAATAGCATCTTATAAAATTGCATTTTATACTGAATTATGAAAAAGTTCATTGGTGGGGCTGGCCCTGTATTCAAGTTGTTGTGTTCACACTCTGCTTTGGCAGATGGGTTTCACTGGTTCAGATCCAGGGCACAGACCTACTCGCCGCTCATTAAGCCATGCTATGGCAGCATCCCATAGCGAGGAGCTAGAATGACTTGCAACTAAGATATACAACTGTGTGCTGGGGCTTTGGGTGAGGGGAGAAACACGAAGATTGGCAACAGATATTAGCTCAGAGCCAATCTTCCTCATGCACACACAGAAAGTTAATTTGTGAGCAAGTCGTGTAAATTGGTCATATCAACAGGAGACCTTAGGCCTTCAGAGGGAACACAGCTTTGGAAATCAACACAGTGAAGCCCAACACAGCGGTTCTTGGAAGTCTTGGACTTAGCCAGGTCTCCCTACAGTCATGTCACACCCGTCTCCCTCTGTTAGTCATTTATTTACTAACAGAAGGAAATAGGAAAATACTGGAGGAAAGAGAGAGAAAGGCAGGAAAGTGGCTTCACGTTATCAAGTATGTTCTTATACTGATAATACAAGTTTATATCTTCATTTTCAGCCTATCATTTAAATGTCCATGGCAATATATGGTAGATCAATAATCTCACTGGACTATTCTTTTTCCCTCAAAAAATACTTTAATAAAATGAAGAATCATTGACTGTTTACATTTCAGTGAGTCAAGTGTCCTGGGAAAGTGCATTTCATCATATTTAGTTGTTTGGGCAAGAATTGTTACAGTATGTTATTTTGATAGCAGTTGAACCTATGAGGAATTCAGTTTGCAGTGAAGCAAAATCCTCAGAGAAGGAAGATGATACAGTCTATCTTGCCTTGTGTAGTAGGTTTTCCTAAACTTTAGCACAGTTGGTTTCCTGGTTGAATTCACTTGCTTTGTTTATCTACGGATCCCTACTATATGTTTGACTCCTTTATGACAGCCTTCCTATAGGGACAGAATAGGTCTCAGTAACCTTGGAGAGCTGATTTACAAAACATCTCTTTTAGGGATTGAAAATCCAGTAAGAGTACTTTTTATAAATTAACTTTTAAGCATTTCCTATCATTTAAGTCAGGCTCATTTGGCTGGTATATATTTAGGATAATTTGGAATTATGTAACATAATTCTCGAAATATAAATTTCAGTTTGCAGTGATAGCTTTGTGATAAGCTGGGTTTAAGTAATAGTACTATTATGAATCTCCAAATCCTAAAGACTTCGTTGAGTAAATTTTTCATATAAAGATTAATTGCGTTTAAATTCAATTTCAATTCTCTTCAAACTAAACAAAATGTAGCATAAATCTAAATTCTGTTTAGAAATGAATATTTAAGAAATTCTTTTTGAGGGGGAGGTGGCAGAAATCATACATTTTTATTTATTTGTTTGCTTAACAATCACTTTATTGAGGTATATTGACATACAAAAAGCTATATAATTTAATGTACACAGCTTGATGAGTTTGGAGATAAGCATACACATGCAAAACCATTAACACAATCAATCCCTTAAATCTGTCCATTACCTCCAAAAGTTTCCTCCTGATCTCTTCTGAGTGTGTGTGATAAGAACACTTTACATAAGATGTAACCTCTTTGCAAATTTTTAAGGAAAATCAGACAAATTGCATTACTTCAAACTAAAAAGCTTTTTCACATAAAAAGAAACAATCAACAAAGTGAAAAGGCAACCTATAGAATAGAAGAGAATATTTGCAAACCATATATCTGGTAAAGAGTTAATATCCAAAATATCTAATGAACTCCTACAGCTCAATAGCAGAAAAACAACCCAAATGAAAAATGGTCAAAGAATCTAAAAAAACATTTCTCCAAACAAGACACACAATAGGCCAACAGGTATACAAAAAGGTGCTCCACGTTACTAATCATAAGATTCTTTTTTTAAAATTAACAAAAATTGGTTGACTCAGTTCAGGTTTCATAGCTCTCTTTCTCAAAGCTTACTTTCTGGTAACTCATGATTTTATAATTGCTCTAACAATTGAAGACTTTAACCTATTATTTGTATTTTTGTTTTTGTTTTATTTTTGTGATACATTTACCCATCACAGTATATGAAAATATCTGCATAATACATTTGTAAATAAATTTTAAATTAACATAATAAAATTTTTGTTTTGTGTTGAAAATCATTTGGTACAATAACAGCTCCTGGAGACCAGAAAAGTCATCCCAAGTTTTCAAAATCATTGCTTTATACCATTGATAGATTAGTATTAATAGATTATTCCTAACTGACCAAACTTGGAAGCAACCAACATGTCCTCAATAAGTGAATGAATAAACAAACTGTGGTACATCTAGACAATGGAATATAATTCAGCACTTAAAAAAAATAAGCGGGGGCCTGGCCCGGTGGTGTAATGGTTAAGTTCGTACACTCTGCTTCGGTGGCCCAGGGTTCACTGGTTCAGATCCCAGGTGCAGACTTATGACACCGCTTATCCAGCCATGCTGTGGTGGCATCCCATATACAAAATAGAAGAAGATGTGTACTCAATGTTAGCTCAGTGTCAATCTTCCTTAGCGAAAAGAGGAGGATTGGCAGCAGATGTCAGCTCAGGGCTAATCTTCCTCAAAGAAAAAAAAACAGAAACAACTCCCTTGACTCATACCCATCTCCACTCTCCCATAATAATTTTTAAAAAGACAATATTACAAGTGTAGCAGTAGATTATATTTTAAATGGAAAGCAATAGCCTGATAAAAACAAACTTATACCTTCAAATGAAAAAACAAAATTGACCTGGGAAGTTAAACACAACATAGTACACTAAATAAAGACTTTTTGATATAGAGAAGATCTATTACAATGAATTCAACTGATTACTGATCTAACAACTGGTTTGTGGCTAACACAAATTCTGAGAACTATTCACTTTTATGATACACAAATGGAGTCACATTCTTTTATTGTGTTTATAACATAATCCAGTCTTTAGAATTGAGATTAAAACATATTGGGGTGTTTTCTTAATTCTGCCACCAGCTAAAAAATAATAAATGTTATTTTTAAAAATTATATATATATATATATATGTACTCATATGCTTCCATCTCTAAAGAAATGACTGTGATTCACATAATACATTACGTCCAAAATTAGTGAATTATTTATATTCAAGAAAATTAAATTGTCAGTTTTTCTCATGCAACAGTGGTTTATAGAGAAGAAATGTGCAACTGCAAATTTGATTTAGATATAAAATTGTATGTAACATAGTCCAGTAGAAAACGGTAAAATGATTTTAACAGAATGAATTTAATATTTCTGTCACATATAGTTTCTTTCTTTTTTTTTTGCATGCTTTATTTTTATTTATTTATTTTCTTTCATTTATTTGTTTATTTTCGGATGCACATCATAATATATTTCGAATTCTGTGTAGATTACATCATGTTCACCACCCGAAAACTAAACTAATTATAGCCCATCCCCTCACATGTGAGCCTAATCACCCCTTTTGCCCTCCCCCCTTCCCCTATGGTAACCACCAATTCAATCTCTGTTGCTATGTGTTTGCTTGTCGTTGTTTTTATCTTCTACTTATGAGTGAGATCATATGGTATTTGACTTTCTCCCTCTGACTTATTTCACTCAGCATAATACCCTCAAGGTCCATCCATGTTGTCACAAATGGCCGGATTTCATCATTTCTTATGGCTGAGTAGTAGTCCATCGTGTATAAATACCACATCTTCTTTATCCATTCGTCCCTTGATGGGCACCTAGGTTGCTTCCAAGTCTTGGCTGTTGTGAATAATGCTGCAGTGAACCTAGGGGTGCAAGTATCTTTATGCCTTTGTGTTTTCAAGTTCTTTGGATAAGTACCCAGCAGTGGGATAGCTGGATCATATGGTAGATCTATCCTTAATTTTCTGAGGATACTCCATACTGCTTTCCATAGTGGTTGCACCAGTTAGCACTCCCACCAGCAGTGAATGAGGGTTCCCTTCTCTCCACACCCTCTCCAACATTGTTGTTTCCTGTCTTGTTAATTATAGCCATTCTGACTGGAGTGAGGTGATACCTCACTGTAGTTTTGATTTGCATTTCCCTGAAAGCTAATGATGTTGAGCATCTTTTCATATGCCTCTTGGCCATCCATATATCTTCTTTGGAGAACTCTCTGTTCAGATCTTTTGCCCATTTTCTAATTGGATTGTTGGGTTTTTTGTTGTTGAGCTGGATTGGTTCTTCGTATATTTTGGATATTAACCCCTTATCTGATATATGGTTTGCAAACATCTTCTCCCAATTATTAGGTTGTCTTTTCATTTTGTTGATGGTTTCCTTTGCTGTGCAGAAGCTTTTTAGTTTGATGTAGTCCCATTTGTTCATTTTTTCTTTTGTTTCCCTTGCCCGGTCAGACATGGGACTTCAAAATATGCTGCTCAGACCGATGTCAAAGAGCATGCTATGTTTTCTTCTAGAAGTTTCATGGTTTCGGGTCTTACATTCAAGTCTTTAATCCATTTTGAGTTTATTTTTGTGCATGATGTAAGAGAATGGTCTACTTTCATTCTTTTGCAAGTGGCTGTCAGTTTTCCCAACACCGTTTATTGAAGAGACTCTCCTTTCTCCATTGTATGCTCTTGGCTCCCTTGTCAAGTATTAGCTGTCCATAAATGTGTGGGTTTACTTCTGGGTTCTCAATTCTGTTCCATTGATCTGTGTGTCCATTTTTGTACCAATACCATGCTGTTTTGGTTACTATGGCTTTGTAGTATATTTTGAAACCAGGGAGTGTGATACCTCCAGATTTGTTCTTTTTTTTCAGGAATCCTTTGGCTATTCGGGGTCTTTTGTTGTTCCATATAAATTCTAGGATTCTTTGTTCTATTTCTGTGAACAATGTTGTTGGAACTTTAATAGGGATTGTGTTGAATCTATAGATTGCTTTAGGAAGTATGAACATTTTAATGATGTTAATTCTTCCAATCCAAGAGCATGGAATATCTTTCCATTTCTTTGTGTCTTCTTCTATTTCATTCAACAATGTTTTATACTTTTCGGTGTACAGATCTTTCACCTCTTTGGTTAAGTTTATTCCTAGGTATTTTATTTCTTTTGTTGCACTTGTAAATGGGATTGTATTCTTAATTTCTCTTTCTCCTACTTCATTGTTAGTGTATAGAAACACAACCGATTTTTGCACGTTGATTTTGTATCCCACAACGTGACTGTATTCCTTTATTGTTTCTAAAAGTTTTTTAGTGGAATCTTTAGGGTTTTCTAGATATAAAATCATGTCATCTGCAAAGAGTTACAGTTCACTTCTTCTTTTCCAATGTGGATTCCTTTTATTTCTTTTTCTTACCTGATTGCTCTGGCTAAGACTTCCAATACTATGTTAAATAAGAGAAGTGACAGTGGGCATCCTTGTCTGCTTCCTGTTCTTAGAGGGATAGCTTTCAGTTTTTCTCCATTGAAGATGATATTTGCTGTGGGTTTGTCATATATGGCCTTATTATGTTAAGGTATTTTCCTTCTATACTCATTTTATTTAGAGTCTTTATCATAAATGGATGCTGTATCTTGTCAAATGCTTTCTCTGCATCTATTGAGATGATCATGTGATTTTTATTCTTCATTTTGTTAATGTGGTGTATCACATTGATAGATTTGCAGATGTTGAACCATCCCTGCATCCCCGGAATGAAAACCACTTGATCACGATCTATGATCTTTTTAATGTATTGTTGTATTCAATTTTCCAGTATTTTGTGAGGATTTTTGCATCGATGTTCATCAGTGATATTGGCCTGTAATTTTCTTTTTACTTGTTGTCCTTGTCTGGTTTTGGTATCGGGGTAATGTTGGCTATTAGAATGAGTTAGGAATCCTCTCCTGCTCTTCAATTTTTTGGAAGAGTTTGAGAAGGATAGGTATTAAGTCTTCTTTGAATTTTTGCTAGAGTTCACCAGGGAAGCCATCTGGTCCTGGACTTTTATTTTTTGGGAGGTTTTTGATTGCTGTTTCAATCTCCATACTGGTGATCAGTCTATTCAAATTTTCTACTTCTTCTTGGTCCAGTTTTGGAAGGTTGTATGTTTCTAAGAATTTATATATTTCTGCGAGATTATCCAATTTGTTGGCACATAGCTTTTCATAGTATTCTCTTATTATCTTTTGTATTTCTGAGGTGTCGGTTGTAATCTCTCCTCTTTCATTTCTGATTTTATTTATTTGAGCCTTCTCTTTCTCTTGGTGAGTCTAGCTAAGGGTTCATCAATTTTGTTTATCTTTTCAAAGAACCAGCTCTTGTTTTCGTTAATTTTTCTACTGTTTTTTTAGTCTCTATTTCATTTATTTCTGCTCTAATTTTTATTATTTCCTTCCTTCTACTGATTTGGGGCTTTGTTTGTTGTTCTTTTTCCACTACTTTTAGATGCACTTTTAGATTGTCTGTTTGGGATTTTTCTTCTTTGTTGAGGTAGGCCTGAATTGCTATAAACTTCCCTCTTAGAACCGGTTTTGCTGTATCCCACAGATTTTGGCATGTCATGTTTTCATTTTCATTTGTCTCCAGGAAATTTTTTATTTCTTCTTTGATTTCTTCATTGACCCAATCGTTGTTCAGTAGCATTTTGTTTAATCTCCACATTTTTGTGGCTTTTCTAGTTTTCTTCCTGTAGTTGAGTTCTAGTTTCATACATTTGTGGTCAGAAAAGATGCATGGTATTATTTTGATCTTGTTAAATTTATTGAGACTTGTTTTGTGGCCTAATATGTGGTCAATCCTGGAGAATGCTCCACGGGCATTTGAAAAGAATGTGTATTCTGTGGTTTTTGGGTGGAATGTTCTGTATATATCTACGAAGTCCATCTGGTCTAATGTGTCCTTTAAGGCCAGTGTTTCCTTATTGATCTTCTGTTTGGGTGAACTATCCATTGGTGCAAGTAGAGTGTTAAAGTCCCCCACTATTATTGTGTTACTGTCTATTTCTCCTTTTATGTCTGTTAATAATTGTTTTATATATTTAGGTGCTCCTATGTTAAGTGCATAGATATTTACAAGTGTTATATTTTCTTGTTGGATTGTTCCCTTTGTCATTATGTAGTGCCTGTCTTTGTCTCTTGTTACAGTTTTTGTTTTAAAGTCTATTTTGTCTGATATAAGTATTGCTACCCCTGCTTTCTTTTCTTTGCCATTTGCATGAAATATCTTTTTCCATCCTTTCACTTTCAGTTTGTGAGTGTCTTTAGGTCTGAAGTGTGTCTCTTGTATGCAGCATATACATGGGTCTTGTTTTTTAATCCAATTGGCCACCCTACGGCATTTGATTAGAGCATTTAGTCCATTGACATTTAAAGTAGCTGTTGATAAATATGTATTTATTGCCATTTTGTCACTTTTTTTTCTGGGTGTTTTAGTAGTTCTTCTCTGTTCCTTTCTTTTTCTCTTGCTCTCTTCCCTTGTGGTTTGATTGCTATCTTTAGTAATATGTTTGACTTCTTTTGTCTTACTTTTTTTCTTGCTTGTTATATGTTTCTGATTTGTGATTACCATGAGGATCCTATTTAATATACTATGCATATAACAGTCTATATTGAGTAGATACACTCTTTAGCTTGACCTCTTTCTAATGGCTCTACTTTTTCACTCCCCTCCTCCCACATTATATGTTTTTCAAATCATATATAGTCTCTTGTTTAGTGTGTGTCTATACATTACCCTCTTATGATTGAAATAGGTGATTTTAGTACATTTGTCTTTTAACCATCCTATTATTGTCACAGGTAGTTGATCTGCTGCCTTTACCATATTTTTACCTTACAAGTGATTTTATTGCCTGGTTTTTTGTTGTTGTTGTTTTGTTTTTTTGATATCTCTATTTGTGGTCATTGCTTTCCCACTTAAATAAGTCCCTCCAGCATTTCTTGCAGCACTGGTTTCTTGGTGATAAACTCCATTAATTTTTGCTTGTCTGGGAAGCACTTTCTCTCTCCTTCCATTCTGAATGACAACCTTGATGGACAGAGTATTCTTGGCTGTAGGTTTTTTCCTTTTAGAACTGTAAATACGTCATGCCATTCTCTCCTTGACTGTAGGGTCTGGGCTGAGAAGTCTGCTGATAGCCTGGTGGGCTTCCCCTTATATGTCACTTGTGGCCTTTCTCTTGCTGCTCTCAGGATTCTCTCTTTGTCTTTAATTTTGGACATTTTAATTATAATATGTCTTTGTGTGGGCCTCTTTGGACTTATCTTGTTTGGAGCTCTCTGTGCTTCCTGAACCTGGATGTCTGTTTCCTTCCTCAGGTTAGGAGGATTTTCATCTATTATTTCTAAAAATAAATTTTCTGCCCTTTGTCTCTCTCTTCTCCTTCTGCGACACCTATAATCCAAATGTTTGATATTATCCCAGAGTTCCCTTAGACTGTTCTCATTCTGTCTAATTCCTTTTTCTCTTTTCTGTTCTGCTTGGGTGATTTCCTCTAGTCTTTTGTCTAGCTTGCTGATCTGTTATTCTGCTTCTTCTACTCTGCTATTGAGTCCCTCTAGTGAATTTCTCATTTCCAGTATTGTATTCTTCATTTCTGATTGTTTTTTTTAATATCTTCCAGTTCTTTGCTGATGTGCTCATTGTATTCATCCATTCTTCTCCCCATATCTGTGAGCACCCTCATCATATTTTGTTTGAACTCTTTGTTGAGTAGGTTACTAGTTTCTGTTTCATTTAGTCCTTTTTCTGGGGTTTTGTATTGTTCCCTTGCTTGGAAACTATTCCTTTGCCTCCTCATTATCCCTCTTTCTCTGAGCTTATTTCTATATATTAGGTGAGTCGGCTATGGCTCCTGATCTTGGAGAAGTGGCCTTATGTAAGAGATGCCTTATGAGGCCCAGCAGTGTGCTTCCCTCTCATCACCAGTCCATAAGAACCAGGAGTGACCCCTTTGTGAGCTACTTGTGTCCTTCTGCTGTGGCAGGGTTGCTCCCACTGCAGGTACCCAGGAAGTCTAATCTTTCTTTCCTTGGCCAGCTGATTATAAATCTGGTTTGGGGAGCCTCAGCACTGTTTGCTACAAAGTCTATCACACACTCCTATTGCAGTTTTCCTCTTAATTGGGTTGGTGCCAAGTGTAGCTGGTTGCTAGGCTCAGGGGCTTACAGTTGTGATAGGCCTCAGGCCTACAAGGCTGTTGTCAGTTCTCTTAGGAGTGCAGCTGAGTGGGGCTGGCCCTTGGCACAGGAGCACTCAATTGTTTCAGGCTTTGGAAGATGGGGCTGATCCTTTTTTATGGCTATTTGTGAAGCACACGTCTTCTGCTGATGATAAGTCTCACCCCCCACAGGACCACATACACCACCAAGTCAACACAGTCCTGGTCATTCACATTTCTCAACCCCGTGGAGCGCACCCCGATGCTGCACTGCAGGGGCCCCCACTTCTCCACCAATGCCTCCCACAGTTCACCTGGTCCTCACACAGGCCCTGCCCCACAGAGGCAGACACCCTTGCCTGCCTGTAGAGGATCAAGGCACCCAGTCAATGCAGGCTGAAAAGTAGCCTGAGGGCTTGCTGTTAGGTGGGGCCAGTCCCTAGGGGGTGTTGCCTACCCTGGCTGAAGTGGATTAAATCTGTGCTCTAGTGGGCGTGGCAGACCCCTGGGCTTACAGGCCAAGGGATGAACCTCAATGGCACCCACCCAGGTAAGTGTCAGCACACCTGGACCAGCTCAGAACACTGGCCCCCACCAATGTCCCAGTCTCTGGTAAGGTCCTTCCTCTTACCAAGATGCCCCCAGAGCCCACCAGGTGAGTCTCATTTCACCAAAGGACTGTCAGCCTTCTCTCTGGTGATTTTAGGTTGCCGCAATGAGTGAGTTTGCGTATGGGCAGTTAAGACCCGCGTCTTTTCGGCTTTTGGCCAATAGCTTTTCTGGGGGTATCCTTGCTGCAGTCAATGGCCAGCAAAGCCAGATAGTAAGACCTCTGTCTCAGCTGAGCTGAGTCTGAAGGATGCTTATAGCAGTATCAGCCTAGCTCCGGACCTCACATCTCCAGGGAGGGCTGCTTACCTTGGGGTGACTCCGACCTGGCCAGCTGAGAAACTCCACTGCTCCCAAAGGTGGCTTTTTTCCTCTCTAGCAGGAATTTGTGCCTCTTCTGCCTTCATCAGGACTGTCCCTTATTGTGGGGGTTCTTTTTGTCCAGTATTCAATTTTCAATCTGGGGTAATTTTTCCAAAAATTGTTGTAACTTTGCTGTGTTAGTGTGAGGAGGCAAGTTCAATGTCTGCTCACGGCGCCATCTTGACAAAATCTCCACATATAGTTTCATACTTTAGAATTTTCCCCTTTCCTGTTGTTAGGTCATTTTAGTTACTAATTTTTGAAAAAAAAATCTTAAATAGAATTTTGCCACAGTAGAACAATAATGTTTCCTTCTTGGTTTTGGCACTCTAATAAATCTCTCAATGATTGAATAAATCAATGCAAATTGAGCCATAAAACAGAACATTATGATGGTGATATTTAATAATATTATCAATAATGCAATACTATCATTTAAAAATTCATATCAACACATATTTTACTACAGTGATATGCAAACTGATTTTTACTACTTGAAATATGCTTTCTGAAGACCCTCTGGTTCCTCTAGTAACTTCTAGCCATTACACATTCATAGTATATTTCCATTATAGTTCCAAAATACAGTATAGATGATCTTTTCTAATTCTTTCCAATCTAATTTTGGTGTATTTAGCAAGTAAATAGGAGACGGGATGGGGTCAATGGATGGTGTCTTTGATGAAATTATGTGACTATTCCCTGTGTGTGTGTGTGCATGTGTGTACGTGTGTAATAACCAGTTTTAAATAGTTCCACTATTCCTCATGAGAGGGCCAGGCAGATTGAAATTCTCTTTCTTCCTCTGTGTCTCTGTCTCTCTCTCCTCTCTCAGAGACAGCTTGACAGCATGCACAGAGGTATTAGAATGAGCAAACTTGTCTGAAGTTTCAGTGGAGGCCTTGTTCTTGCATTTCTTTGTTCTGTGTCATCAGGTAGTCCATTTAATTTTCTGAGACTCAATTTACATTTATGAAAATCAGCCACAGTGATGCTTTACTTGTATCATAGAGGCGGGTGTGAAGCAGGATGAAATACTATGAAAATATTTGGCATATCTCTAATATACCACATAAATGCAAGTCATTATTATGAATCTTGAATATTTATTATTACTGCTATTGGATTTATCAACCATGGTTGTACTTGGAAGCTCAGAAAGCTAAGGTAAACATCATAGAGATCGGCATTAGATGACAACAGATAGTTTTTCCCACAAGAAATGAGTGTGTAAGATCAAGAGAAAGTTTCAGAAAATAATAGATGGAAGCAGAAGAAATCAAGCAGTTGAGATCAGAGTGTAATAGCAAGAAGAGATGGTGCCTTTGTAATGAAGACGGGAGTGCAGGGCAGAGTCTGCGATCTACAGAATAGATCTGAGGAAAGACAGCAAATTTTGATATTCAGGACAAGTGTGTGATGGACGAAGAAACAAGGCAGAGACGCAGACTAAAGAAAATAACTCTTAGTGTGAGTTACTAAAACTGAAATTTTAAGACATTCATTTCCAATTGAGAAAACAAAATGTCTAGTACTTTATAAAATAATGCTCTTTATTTTGAGCTACTAAATGTTTTCTGCTTTGAATCTAAAATTTATAAGACCCTATTAACAATCTAAAGTAAATAATAGCAGTGTTTAAGTGACAAATTATACTTAGAGGTAATCTATAATATTTCTATACTCTTCTATAACAAGGGCTGTTTTTAAGATGCTACAGAGAGAATTGTAAGAAAAACCACAAATGCTGAAGTATCTGTTGTCACTATTCCATTTGGTTTAACAGGCAAAAGCAGATTTTATTATTATTTAAAAATATAGCTTAATTTTAGCAATACACATTATTTAAAAATAACAGTCAAGGAGTGGGTGGAATCAATTTTGTAAAGTGATGTATATATGTAAAATTTCTTCAAGTCAAACAACATTCAATTTAACCCAGTTATCTGTGTTTGGTGGTGATTAGAGATAGGCCCACAGGAATTGACAGAGTTTTTAAAAGAAAAATTACATTTTATACATCATATTTTTTAAAGTGTTACTGAATTTTTTTGAATAGTCATTAAGTGAGAAAGCTGAATGGTTTCTTTAGCTAAAATAACCCAAAGAAAAATATTTAATATTTCTAGGGAGATAAAGTCTGGCCTCTGATTTCACCAGAGTACCAGGAAAATAGTAGCCACTTCCTCTATAAAATGACTTCAGAGTCTGGACTGGTCAACTGGCAATGAGAAAGAAACAGAAATTTATTTCTTGAAACCATACCAAATATGTACCTTAGCCCTGGATATTGTGAACTTTATATAAAAATCAGACTCAAGTACTTAATAAAGAGAGTAGATAAAGGGATTCAAGAGAAGTTAGGAAAGAGATAATGATTTATATTTTGAAAACCAGGCTTAGTCCTGTCTCAAGAATATATTGTTGAAAACTTTTCATTCGATTGAAACTACACCAAGAAATAAATATATACAATCATCTAGAGGGATAATTTTTTTTACTGAGTTCTTACCTTAACCCTTATGGAGGAAAATTCTGAAGAATTTAATAGACATCAGACATGCAGCACACAGTAAACATATATACCCTATTTCTGGATTATACATAGGAGTAAATAATTTTGTTCTATGTTGAGTACCCAAAGTATAAAAGATCTCTTTGGGGGAGCTCCTTAGAAACAGTCTGGCAACAAAACAAAATTCTCAGAGAGGAAGGAAGATTATGTATTCTATTTTGCCTTGTATGGTGGGTTTCACTGAACTTCAGTATAAGTGTTTTCATGATTTAACTTACTTGTTTTTTTTTCCTATTCTGATGCTAGTTTCAATTTAGGGGAAAACTGATAATCTGTACCTTGTGCCCATTACCTCACTGGATGGAAATGTGAAATTGCCTCTTGTGGGCAGCATATAGATATCATTCCAAAAATGATTATCTTTGGTTATTTATCTCAGCTACTTAGAGCAAGCTTTTAATGAAGTTTAGACCATAGACCATGAATACAGGGAGTATAGTACCAATCCCCAAAAGGAGCATTTAACTTTGTTATTGCCCTTCCATGGACTTTTGACCCATTTTTAACTAGTAATTTTATAAACAAATGTAGACCAGACAGAATGGATTATTGTCTATCAAGAATGTAATGACCAATAGATTGCTGTTTACTCTAGTAAATCACCTAAGACGGCATCAGAGAGAACATTTACTAAAATTTTTTGAATAAAACAATGCTAGGAACTAGATGGTACATAGAGAAAATGTGTAGTATAACTTGAAATTATTGGCTGCTCAGAGCTTCTGAGTGGGTGCTCCAAAAGTTAGGGCCAGTAGCCCCTGCATCTATTTCTCAGAATCCGCTTTGCAATTGCATCCAATTAAAGTGTTTTCAAGGGTGAGGTTTACTGAAACCACACACACACACACACACAGTCACTATGATTGTTCTGTAATATGTTTCCATTTCTTCTGTCTCATCTTAACCAAAAATCTAGATCAGGGTTTGGCAAACTACAGCCAGCTGCCCAAATCTGGCCAGACACCTGCTTTTGTAAATAAATCTTACTGAAACATGGCCATGCCCATTGATTTGCATATTCTTTCTGTCTGGGTTTGTGTTGTTCTGGAAGAGTTGAGAAGTAGCTGGAAGACGGTATGTCCTGCAAAACCAAAGAATTTACTAGTATAATCTCCCTTAAAGAAAAACTTGGCAGATGTCTGATAAAGATTTTACAACATGCGTACGGGACTCTTTCCTTCCCTCAGCACATGTGGCACCTGGTATGGGACCCTCTCCACTACACACAAACACAGCCCCTCCTGTTAATTTTTTTTCCTCTTTACCTGTAAAACCAAATGCTTAAATTAGGGAATTAAAAATCAGAAGAAGAAATAAAAGATTTAAAAATGGTTGTTAAAGTTTTGTCAAGGGGTTGGATGAAGTCGTTTGTGGCAGGCCAATGTTCCCACTGAGAACAACAAAAAATATAGATAATTCACAAAAATCGCACCTCCTCCCTGCCACTGTTATCTCTTCAGAATTTTCTCACAAATTCTATTATAGGAATCTTAGAATATATCCTTTATAAATGTCAATGAGCCCCATATTTTATTTGATCAAGGATAAAGGCTTTCAAAGAATGAATTAAAAAAGGACGTTACAAGTGGATTTTTGGATTCACTGAAGATTGTAATTACCATATTCATAATTAAGAACTTTGGAATAGATCAGAAGGCTTAAACTTAGAAAGTTTATACTGAAATATAGTGTGTTTTGTTATTTTTCTCATAATGGCTTATGCTGCATCTGAAAAACAAAATCTTCTGGACAACCAAGGAGATGTTTTCAGGCTTTTGTGATAGGGAGCTCATTAATGAGGAACTTCTCAAAGAAATGGTAAGGACTCTGGGGTTTATAGAGGCAGGCCAACAAGAGAGTCATCCACAAGTCTATGGAAGTTATAAGGAAGAACAGAGACAGTTTCATCTGAATCATTGAGAGAGGATAAATGTGGGTACTTATCTCAGCATATGTAGGAGCTGTATGATCCTTTGAGGCTAGCGTCTTCTTGGGGGAAAAAAATGGGTAGGGAAATTTCTCAACTATTGCTGCTTTCCTGGACCACAGGACTTCGATAACGTTCAATATTATATTGCGGATAATGCTATGTAAGAAATAGAGCAAATACATAATCAATGCATAAATAAATATCTAATAAATCAATCAATTGTTTTTCATTTTAAGTAATATCATTATAATTTTTTAGCATTATGAAACTTGAGCACATTGGTTAACATGTAACTTTTAATAAAGAGGATAATATATGATGTGCAAATGCATTTTCATTTATTTGTGGCCACGGCCAATGTTCATGGCACTAAGAATTAAGTAATTAAATGATTGTCTTGTTTGAAGTGCTATAGAAAGATAAACTGTAACTATAAGAATTACTCTTAGATTTTTACAATGATATAATATAGTTATATATACAGTTATATATGCCAAAGCCTAAAACTTTTTGCAAATATGTAAAATATTTCTAAGACATAATGCATTTTATTCAATATTATGAGCATTGTGAAAATGGGGTCAGTACTTGAGACAATAATAGGTGTATTTGTCTTTCAGTGTATGAGGAAATTTAGGAAGACAATGCTATTCTCAAAGTGGATACAACTGCTCCCATGCTGTTTTACAATGACATTTTGCTGTTTCTCCCATGAAAGATGGCATGTACTTCTCTTCTCCTTGAATCTGGCCTGGACAAAAGACTTGCTTTATCAACAGAATATGGCAGAAAAGATGCTGCACAAATTCTGGGCCCAGGTGTCAAGAAGCTTTGTAGTTTTTTGCTCTCCCTATCTTGGAACACTACCATGAGACCATCAGGCAAGGAAACTGGGCTAGCCTGGAGGATGAGAGGGCACATGGAGGAGAACCGGAGTCTGCCAGGCAATTGCCTGCACACACCGCCAGATCTGTGAGAAAGGCGCCTTGGCTTCCTGCCCAGTCGCCTTGCAACTGCGTGAGTAAGGCCAGGTGAAAGCAGTTCAGAACCACCCAGCAATTTGCTGAATGGTGAGAAGTTACAATTCACTGCTATTTTAAGCTGCTACAAATTGGAGTGTATTTCTATACCGTAATGGCTAACTGAAGCATGTAGACTTAGCAGATTACTTTAGTTAAAATTGATCCAATTGAACACTATCATTCTGGAAAGATATTAAACATCACATGTTGATATTTTGACTTACCATATTTTGTTGGCTTGCCACAATTTTGTACTTTCTAGAACATGTATTCTTCATTGCATAGACACCTCCCTTGTGAAAAAAAAATATCTGTTTATTTCTGGATCATTATACAAATTGTATGCAGGAAAGCTGTCTCTTTTGGTTTGTATCTTTTTAAGGCTACAGAAAATAGTTATGCTTAAAACGCTTTAAGCCTTACTTTTCAGTAAATATCAACCTTTTTTGAAGCCAAAGGTTTGCTTTTGATTGACCTGAAGCTTTCTGACCAGAGAACATTTGTGCTGGACTGGGCACAAGCACTGTGAACCGAAGGCTGTCATCAGATACACTTGAGTAGTTTCCATTGCCTTCATCTAAGGCCAGAATTTAGCCAAAGGCATTTTTGTAGTTTATTAAATTGGCTTTTTGACCAGCTTAGAGTCAATGAGCCAAAATGCTAGATAATTGCCAAGGCAACCTTAGAAAAGACATTGTTCAGTATAAAGCTGGTAGAGGAAGAATCTTTCAGTCAAAGCCTCCGGTGACTCTCAGCCATCATCGGGATGACCGAAATGACTTCCTTTACACAGAGCCGCAAATGAATTGTTAAATGGATTTAACGTTTTAAATCTGCTGTTTATCGTGTAAAATATCTCATTCTAATTTAGAATGCTTTCAAGAACCAGAGGAAAACTGGTGGTTTTCCCTTCATTGGTGGGCCTTTAAGGAGAGCACACCACATTGTGTATGTAAAAAGTCTGAAGTCTAAAATCATCAGTTGTGTTGTTTCTCCTGGGTGGCCTGGGTGCAGGTGAAAAATATTTGTCATTGTTTGATTTTTTGCTTGCTAATGAATTTACAAATGTTTGCTTTAAAAAGAAGTACATTGGACTCTTAAGCTTCTAAATAAGATGCTATTCTAGTCACTGTCTGTGTCTGGCCTATATCTTATCATGAAATTTTGACAAGTGACTATATTTATGGAACTTAAATCAACTTGGACATGACGTTTCAATTTTCCAGATTTAGTTTGGTGTAATTTTGTTCTTATAGAAATATATACACTTACTGCTTGGTGAAGTAAATGAATTAGCTTATGGTTGAGATCATAAGAAAACTTGTCCATTGTGATCATCATTTAGGATATGAATACTAACTCTGGAAATGTTCATGGCAAGATTGGTGTAAATCTTTCTTCTTTTCATTTTTCTAAATATTACACAAGTAGCACAGACCAAGATGCTAATTCTTGGATCATATGTCGATACTTAAAGAATCCTATGGTGGTCAGTGGGAATTATTGAGCTATTGATGTAATTTAAGTCTTATTTTATTTTTAAAATTTGTTTTCTACAAGTTTCTATTGTAACTTCTTGAGATAAGGACATATTTTAAAGATTTGATCATTTTGGGAATATAATGATCTACTTTCCCATTCTTCTAAGATGAATAGTTCTAATGACGAAAGTTGATTCTGAATAAAACCAAGCTGAGAAAATGTCTAGAGTACTTTCAGTTTTGCATGGAGAATTGCAGTGTATTACTTTTCTTGGGCAATCTGCTTTATTATTGGAAGAAAAATAGAAAGAGCGTTTTTTCCCACAAAAAGACAACAGAATCGTGTAGGAAAGAAAATTTTCTCTTATAATTAGATGACACAATTTCAGTTGTTGGGACCTAGCCAGACTACAAGCTTGAGTTTCTTGGATTATAAAATTGTTTTATATTCTAACTCTGCAACAACGTTTCAATTAAAAATTGAATTAAATTAAGTTGAATTTAATTTGCTTGAAAAGATATGTGCTGAATGTACTGACTTCCACAAGAAACTACCAAAATACTTCAAATAGTGCTGCAGTTTTGGCAACCCAATACTCTTAAGAAAATGAGAAGATTGTACCTCTTAGTTTCTGAAATATATGTTCCCCAATTAATGTAGAATGTAAAAAATATCTAATATGTGACTACAATTATATCAAGCCTACTATTTAATAAACTCAATATATATAGGGCACAAAGAATATAAACATAGTATAGCTTCAAAAATTATTACCAATTTGTACTACCATTAAAAGCTTTAAAAGAGGTATTCAATACCAGTTCACTTATTCTGTCAAAATTTACTTTAGTAAAATTTGTTTCACTTTCGTTGTCTATTAAGTCTGTAAAGTGTGGGCAATGATTATAGAATTACTGATATATGAAATATTAATTTTATTTTCCAAATGAACACCATTTTAAAAACAAAATATATTCAATGCTGATTTTTTAAAAAATATTATTCAAAATATTCTCTGACAAAAGCTGCTTTAAAAACTTTTAACTCGGGGCTGGCCCCATGGCCAAGTGGTTAAGTTCGAGCATTCTACTTTGGTGGTCCAGGGTTTCGCCAGGTCGGATCCTGGGCACCAACATGGCACTGCTCATGAATCCATGCTGAGGTGGCGTCCTACATGCCACAACCAGAAGGACCTATAACTAGAATATACAACTATGTACTGGGGGGCTTTGGGGAGAAGAAGAAATAAAAAGAACAGAAGATTGGCAACAGATGTTAGGTCAGGTGCCAGTCTTTAAAAAAGAAACAAAATTAGGGGCCGGCTCTGTGGCCGAGTCAAGTTCGCGTGCTCTGCTGCGGCAGCCCAGGGTTCGGATCCTGGGCGTGGACATAGCACCGTTCGTCAGGCCACGTTGAGGCGGCATCCCACATCCCACAACTAGAAGGACCCGCAACTAAGATATACAACTGTGTACAGCAGGGGTTTGGGGAGATAAAGCAGAAAAAAAAGAAGAAAAGATTGGCAACAGTTGTTAGCCCAGGTGCCAATCATTAAAAAAAAAAAAAGAAAAAATTAACTCTTGAGACTGACAGTAGTCATGTAAAAATAAATATTTGTAGCAAATATACATTTGTTTCTAGTTTCAGAAAATATATTATATTATCATTGAGCCATAAGGCAGTACTTTTTCAACTTTTTTCTTGTCGTATTATAATTATCGAATGGTCTAAAAATGCTATATCTTTTTGAAATTTATAAAATCATGATGTAGATAAATTCCAATACGGTTCAAAGAGTATGTATAAATCTCTCTCTCTCTCTCTAAATTTTGTCTCTGTCTATGTGTTTATTTCTATAGAGTATAAAGTTGCATCCAGTAGCCCAATGTCATGCTGAGAAATCTTGGGAACTTAAGGAAAGCAGGAAAAAAGTTCAAAGTATCCCCATGTTTTAATATCCCTCTCAAATATAGTCACCTCTGTGAATCATTTCCTAAAGATTCAGTGCTGTGCTTTCCCACCTTGTAACTTTGCTCCCAACTTCACCCTACATGGTATCCCACAGGCATTCAGCATGCAGAAGCTCTAGCTCTCTAATCTGAGCTGCCCTTACCATTTAATTTGTACTTTATTAAGGCCATTTATCCTTGTCTTCTTGCATTGAAGCTGGGTACAGACTTATCTAACTGCCAGTGCCTTAGCATTAATACCTTGATATCTAGTTATTTGTAGCACAATACCTGGGAATGGAGTTTTAAAAACAACGTGGTCAATATAATTTTCGTTACGTACTTTGTATGCAATATTTCATTTGATCCTCACAAAACCCATATGACATAGGTCTATTGTTAATTTCAGACTATTTGAGACCACTAATGAACGAAGAAGTGTCAGGGCTTGTGCCAGGATAGAAGAAGCTAGATTTGAATACAAGTCTAACTTCCAGTCAATACTCTTACTATAAATCCATAAATGAAGATCTTACCTGGAAAATCCAAACTATGTAAATAAATTTCAAAAAATATTTCTCTAAGAAAAAAAAACAAAAGTCACCATTTAATGCTGTCTCAAACTTGCCTAAATATAGCTGATCGATCTGAATTAGTGTGAACTAACATCAATCTCAATCTTTTATCTAAAATTTATCTTGTTAATTCTGAAAGTTAAAGTCAAAAATATAATTTTCCTAACCTACAATGTTTCCGTACCATTCAATTACATTTTAAGGGAATTATGATTAATTATCAATAGTATGTCTCAGAATTTGGTAGGAAAAACAAGTTTAATCTCCAAATTCAATAAATAATTGATAAAAAGTTAATTATGCATGCCTGTGGGCAAATGCTCAGTCTCAAATCAGTAATTTTGGTGACATAAATTAGCAGGAATTTCCAAAATAATATGCCAGAACCCTCAAACTGTCAGTAATATTCAAAGCAGGTCCCAGTTGTGTTATTATGGGGTAGGAACAAAAGCAGATGGATTCTAGAAAGCTACAATTTTGACATTATAATGGCCTTAAGAAATTGTCAAACTGTCCCTATGAGGCAGCAAATAAAATCAAAATAGAATTAGGACAAGAATCAAAAACTTTTGGTGTGTTGTCTTGTCCAAGGACTCAAATTAAAGTCCTGCATTGTGATGAGGACACTCTTCCCATAGTACAACACATTTTTAAAATGCTTTGCTTTTTTCTATAATGCCTTTTATCTTTTGGAAATAACCCTTCTCTCACTGCTGAAGTAAAAAGATGATTTGGTAATGGTTATTGTTAAAATAACCATGGAAGAAACACTAGCAGTGTCTTCTACTGTCTTATACCTAAGCAGAGGTGGCCATTGACAGAATGTGTTGAGTCATGACAAAAAGACTACACAGAAACTTTTCTTTCCGAGGAGGTTGTCAGAGTGAAGGGATTGGTCAGATGCCCATTGCTCCCGCCTCCCAGTCTCTCAGCCTTATCTATCCTCAAGTAGACAATTCAGTAGTTTCTGGTAGAATACATAAAGCCGCTATGAAAATCCAAATGCAAGTCTTTGTAAAACAAATGTTTTCGTTTCCATATTGTGTATGTAAATGTATGTTAGTCAACGTATATTAATTGCCAATGGCTATACCATTTTGCTTTTAACCAGCAGTGTGGGAGAATTCCTGTTGCTCTAAATTCTTGCTGAATATATTGGTATATCTGTAATGTGTTATATACTTGGTACATTAAGGTTTTCAATTTGAGACATTTGAGTGAGTGTGTAGTGATATCTCATTGTGGCTTTAATTCGTATTTCCCTGAATGCATTATAAACCACATATCTTTCTCCTCAGAAACAAGTTTTCTCTTAAAGAATTGATGGATGATGATTTACGGTAGATCGGCATGTGTGACAATCTTGGTGTATTAATTTTCTAGAGTTGCCTTAACAAAATACCACAGACTGGGTGTTTAAATGACTGAAATTTATTTTCTACAATTCTGGAGGCTGGAAGTCCAAGACCAAGGTGTCAGTAGATTTGATTTCTTCTGAGGCCTCTCTCTTGGTTTGCAGGTGGCCACCTTCTTGATTCGACCTCACATGGTCATCCTTCTGTCTGTGTTGTCTATGTCCTGTTGTCCTCTTTTATATGGACACCAGTGGTAAGGCCCACCTGAAGAAATCCATTTAATTTAATTACCTCTTTTAAGACCCTGTCTCCAAATATAGTCAAACTCTGAGGTACTAGAGGTTAGGAGATTAACATAGGAATTGGGGGAGGGCACACAATTCAGCCCCTAACACATGGTCAGAACTACTCAAGCACAGTTTTGATATATAGGAATAGTGACATGTAATAAAGAGTTTGACTGTGTTTTTCATGCTTGTCTGCTAACCATTTTCAGGCCCCTCTACTCCCCTTCTCCTTCTGTGCCACATCTCCTTAAGCTGTAAGAAAGCCTGATGCTCCAACCACACAAGTCATGGCTTTTCCAAGGAAACTCCACCTCAGTCCTATCTCCTAACCACCCTAAATCCCCAAGCCATTTTAGATCTTCTTGGTCTTAAAATGACCCTGATTTCTCCAGAAAGACTCGTCAGGTGAGTAATAAATATATCCACATGCTCTTGATGCCTGTGTGGTGTCATTACTCTCAATATCAGAACCAATATTGGATGTGAGGTCTAGCTTACCTTTGGGAGTGACCACAACCGCAGGATATTTCTTGTAATTCACTTTTCTCAAAAGTTAATGATTATTTTGCAAAGGATGTGCCCAAAGATGATTATTTAATAGTTTAATATCCATTAATTGCAATTAATAAAGCAAAGCTTGCAAGCAAAATGATATTTAAATTTATAGTTAAGAATAGCAAGAGAGATGCTGAACTAGTTAAATTATGAGAGCTCACAGAATATCGACTATTTAATTTTGAAATTCCAACATAACATTGCCATTTAGAATATTTCAAATTGTAGATGAATCTTTGAATAAAATTTCTTAATGAATCTTTTAATATCCACATTTGGTGAAATACGTAGAATCAAAATGGAAACAACTTATTTGATGAGTTTTGTTTCACAAACATATTTGTTAAAAAAAAAGAGGTACTCAAAGGGAGGCAAAAATATATTATCTATAATATAGTTATATATGTAAATATAAAAATATATGGGGGCTGGCCTGGTGGCATAGTGGTTAAGTATGTCTGCTCAGCTTCAGCAGCCCAGGGTTGGGGGTTCGCTTCCCGAGTGTGGACCTACAAACTGCTCATCAAGCCATTCTGTAGTGGTGTCCCTTATGCAAAATAGAAAAAATATTTATGTATACATATGTATGTACATTATGAATATATGTGGATCAAAATACTTTTACATTTTGAGAGAAACAAATAAGCAATGAAACACCAACCAAAATAAAAGCCCTTTCAAAGAGGTACTATCAACACAGTTGACCACCAAACCCAAAACACAAAGTAGGTGGGTTCTGAGTTGTAATACCAATGTCATGTCAAGGTTTTCTTTTCTAAGACAAGGCTGGCAATTCTTCATCAAAGTAGCTCAGGAAGTAATGTGCGATCTAATCCAGTCCAGATGCTCTTCTGTTCCAAGCTGTTTTAGTTTAATGCAGCCTCATCCAGGATTTTCACTTCTTCCCTTAGGGACTGGGTCACTAAAGCAACGCATGTTTCTAGCACACTCCGTCAATGGCTAGAAATAATGCTCAGATTTTGCTAGTTGTGTAAGCCTCATCTTCACTGCTAATGGGCTTCAGCACCCTCTTCCACGGTCCCCTCTCCTGTTAGTATTCCTGAGTGTTCTTGAATTCTCTCCCATGTGTTCTCAAACACTGCTGACTGTGCTCTTCCTGCCACCGCTGCCCTCCTCGGAGTCCCCACATTTGCTCAGGCACCACCTGAGCACTCCAACCCACACAACACTCCGTGGGACAGTGGAGGTGCACTGGGCCGCCATCATGGATCCTTCCTGTATGTTATAGACAGCCCAAATTCCATCTCTACTATGGAGAGGGCAACTGTGGTTGAAATGACGACTCTCAAGCAGGTGAATCAAATTCTATGAAAGGTCTGTCTCCAGATCTCTTTCTGTCTTTCTCGTATACACACACACGTATGTGCATGTGTTTGTGCATATATATGTACACAGATATACATTTTATGTATTTCATATTACGTTTTTAATATATGCACTATATAGTACATAATATATATTATGTACATATATATGGATGTATTATGTATCTATCATAATATATATATTATGTATATATCTTCTTTGAAATCTTTATCCAAATATTCCATAGTGCATAGTTTTGCACACATCTGTTTTGTAGTTTTAGAATAATCAAGTATGAATAAGATAGTTAGCATCTATCCAGTAAGAATTTATCAAATGAGTACCAATTACTATGTGGGAAAAAATAGCATTTTTAGAATCTGTATGTCTACCTTATATTTCATATAATATACATATCATCTGTGTATTTTAAATAAAAAATTAATATTTATTTGAGAATATAACTAGACTATAATGTCTTCTTTTCTATCTTGCTAAGGATTATAGTCTTAGAGATTTTTTTTAAAAAAGACTAAATTAAAATCTAAATTTCATCCTGATCTCTTGCAGCAATGTGGCCAACATCTGTAGACCTCCAATCACTACCAAAATCGATAATAATTTTGACCTTAAATAAAATGTATAATAGCTTAACATTACGTATAAATGATTTGGAATATGAGCACATCATATTCTTCTGGGTTTTAATTCAATTTGAATAAACAAATGAGCTTGGGGACTATGTCACAGATCGTGGAACTCCCTGACATGGAAGCCGTCCACTAATACAGAGAATTCATTTGACCCCTAACTTGTTTGTAGGATTGAAAGGGCAAGTGCCCTTTTGAAAGATGCTGTTCCTTAATCAAATTTAATGTCAGTCAGGTCAACCTAGTTTTAATTTTATGCTACTTTATACATCCCTCAGGGTTCATTGTTCCTTTTTTTATAATGCTGTATATGTTTGATTATTTAAATTACCAGTCAAGAGTATGCTCTCATTTCTGTGCTAGTATGCAAATTATTTAAAATTTCATTTCTAAAACTTTTTGTGTGCATCTTAATTCCTTTTGTCTTTCCAGACGTTCATAGAGGATAGCCAAAATATGTTCTCAGTTGCAGGAAAACCAGCGCCAAGTTTTTCAACTTTAAAAATATTTTTCTACTTCTGTTGTTTTTCCTGGTTATGCTATTAAAAATTATCCTAGTTCTTAAAGAGCTGGCATCCTAAAGCAAGCGCACCTAATTAGAGGATAGAATATTGGGTGGGTGGCCTTGGAAGGGAGGTTTCCTAACCCAATTTCCTTTGCTCTTCCTTTTAAAATAAACCTGAATTTTAAAATGAAAAGTACGATGCCTACTATTTAAAGTGGCAAATTTTATGGTGGATGTTCATTGTTCTCGTTTTTTCTTTTTCCCCTGGGAGGTGCCCCTGCAAAAGTGTATAGTATTATTTTATCATCTTTGAAATCTTTTTTATCCAAATATGCCATGGCCCATAGTTTTATACACACCTATTCTGTGGTTATAGGGTGGTCAGGCATGAATAAGAAATTTAATATTTATCCAGTAAAAAGTTACCAAATGGTTACTACACTACTATATGGGAAAAAAATAACGTTTTTAGAATTGGTATGTCTGGCAAAGTCAGAAAATTTAACACAAATGGGGAAAGTAACACTTGATTTGGGTCTTTTAGGACACAAATTGCATCTATATGTTGTGAGTAGAAGGAGGTCATTTAGAGAAAAAGGAAGTGGGATTAAAATACATAAAATTGGAGAGATGGAAAGGTACAGTTTATGCTACATAAATAGCTAGTGGATTGGGTGGGCAAAGTGCTTATTTTCTAGTGGAAAACAAATGCCTGAAAGGATAACTCTATATTGAGTTCCTAATATGTGCTATTAATTTCATATAAATTATTCAGTCATGGTAGTGATCTTAGGTATAGTCCTTGTGATTTCACACACACACACACAAATTAAGTTGCCTGAAATCACAAAGCAAATAAGAAGTGGGGCCAAGATTGGATCCAAGATGTGTGGGCTCTGAATCAATGTTTTCTTTTAGCTATACTCCAGCCACTAGAGCATGTTCCATGTAAAGATAAGGCCAGCAGGTATGTTGGGACTAAGGGTTGGAGATACTTGGAAATGAGGAAAACTATTATCTTTACACTTCCCACCTCCTCTCATTCTTGGAGGGCATCTTTGCCCTGTATGTCACAGGTCCAGTTCTAAATTAACCTATTACTTCTATAATATTTCTTTACATCATGCGATCATGTTACGGGTTATAATTCTGAATCCTTGCCAAACCCAACACATCACTTACTGCTTTAATCCTATCCCTTTCTAAAGTGCTCCCTCATGTCCCCCAGGAAGAGTTAACTATTAACTCCAATTAACTCATAGTAATCAGTACATGATTTTATGTTAGAATCTTATCCCACAAAATCAGTGGTTCTCAACTCTGGCTGCACATTTTAAGCAAATGGAGAGCTTTCAAAAGTATGAAATGTCCACATGTCTCAAAGATTTTCTTTTTAAATTGATCATGAGTAAGGCAAGGAATTGGTCATTTTAAAGCTATCAAATTGGTTCTAACATGCAGCCAAGGTTGAGAATGACTGTCCCCTAATATTGCAGCTTAGATTTGTACCTCAACCTACCTTCGACTACTACCTTTTTGTGGACAGGCACTGAAGTCCTTATTTAAAATATCTACATAACCTGAGTCCTTTCACACAACTATGACATGAAAAAAGGAATGTGGAAGAGAGGGAAAAACTGGAGAGGACTGATTATGTATAGTGACAACGGAAGAAACAGAAGACCATAATGCCAGGGAAGAGAAATTTCAAGGAGATGGCCTTGAACTTTTTATACATTTTATGGAAGATGATTTCTGAGTGAAGGAATTTGCATATGGTGAGTTGATGACTAGTGTTAACCAAGAGGACCATTAAAACTTAGAGTGATGGTGGTAGAAGGCAGCTTGAAAGGGGTTAAAGCATGAACAACAGGTGTGGAATTGGAAAGAGGTGTAGATATATTGTTATTATTATTGCTATTATTTTCAATATTTAGGAAAAGAAAGAAATTAACAAAAAATATTGAGGGCTTGCTTTGTAATCTTCATTAGAAGAAACTTTCATCTGTTTTAGTTTCTTTGTTTCATGCTGAATAGACATTCAGAAAGTGATTATGAAGCTCTGGAAATTGAAGTATTTTAAGTTGCTGTGAATATGACATTGCCCTATTAAAAAGCCTCTGGCTGTTCCTCTGGCTGTTTAGAATGATTTCTAAACTGAAGTATATTTTTCAACGTCCTCACTTTTCCGGAACCTTCTCTACTACCTGAGAATTAACTTTGAGCCCTGATGACACAAGACCTTTTTTTCCGAATACACCCTAAATCGTACCCTCGAGTCTCTATATCACATGACTTCTTATCATAAACTTGATAAGTAATTAATAAAATATAATGCATACCAGGCAATCTCCATGTCCAAGGCACCGAGAATCCAGAGTTGAAGATAAGTGAGGAATACGAAAGAGCAGTGGGCAGTTTTAAGAACTATGAGACCCACTGCACCCCACTAAGGTATAGAAAAGCCTGGCTATGTTTTGAATTCGACCTGTAAGTGCTCCCTGTTTTTAGAGACTCAATTTACATGCATCTATTTCAAAAATGAAAATAAATCTTTAATTCCCCATGTTGAGAGCAGTCTTTGTCTGAAACTCTATTCATTGTTATGTTTGTTACATTAGAGTGATTTACGTGTTTGTGTCCAACCTTATGTTACAAATTTCCACAAGACAGGGTTACTAGTTCTTTGTTATCTGTGTTTCTTCCTCTACACATCGCATATATAACTATTCACTTAAGTCCGCAACTATTTTTTCTCATGGTTCAAGTCGATATTTCCATTTGTAGATTTACATAGTTTTTCATTTGTGTACATACATAGTTTTCCTTTGTGGTCCAGTAGAATGTATCTTAGACCATGAAGAACATTTATATAAAAGGAGTTGGTGTGTTAGCAGGGTATTCCTTCACTGGGAGTAAATCCTCTTCATTGCATACCCCACAATGGATTTTTCAATATTATGTAACATCTGAACCTCTAACTTGTAAGGTTCACATATCATCTTGATAATACTAACAAATATTCCAATAATCATGCTTACTGTTCTGCTATAGAACATCCTACTCCTCTCAAGCCTTATTAAGTAATAAAAAGAATGGGAACCACAAGGTGGAAACTGGTTACTAGAAAGTAAAATATAATTCAAATTTTTTTAGAAAGACCTGTTGCTAGTTACTTTATAAGGGAAGAGAGCTCTTTGTACTAAAAAATCATTCTTTCAAATTAACATCTCAATGGCTAAAATAAAGATGAATGAGTCAAGAATTAAGTACTCAGTTACAGTGCACACAGCTTCTGAAATTACTGGAAAGTGCATTGGCAAAGGATTTTGGAGCTGGCTATATTCTATACATCTGAAAATAGGAGACTGTCTTCTACTAATCCCCAAATCAGTAGGTTTGGTCGAAAATTACATTTGGACCATCATTTACTCTCTTCCTGTAACTTAAGGAAATGGAAAGATTTCATCAGTGTTGTAGGGGAGGAAAAATAATTTCCCCTTTACTCTTCTAGGTTTTTGGCTGAGAGCCCCCTGTAAAAAAAAGACAGATTAACAGGAGAATAACAAACAGAGGTTTAATAACATGTATACCTCCTGTATACATGGGTAATACCCAGGAAAACTAAGTAGCTCTCTGAAATGGCCCAAGCCATCACCTTAAATACCATCTCCAGCTGAAGACAAAAGATGTTGGGAGGAGAGAAGCCAGTTATGGGAGGTTATTAGGCAAAGCACAGTAACAAGGGTAAGATTGTTACATAGGTCTGAGTCAATGCCTTCGCCACTGATAAGAGTTTCTAGAGATTGACTCATCTTTCTCTTCCTTGTACAGAAAGGGAGACATCGTTATGAATGGAGATTTCCCTTAGAAATGCAAATGTCTCTTACCAAAGGGAATCTTCTACTCATTTTTCAGATATTCTCCTATTCTACAGTGCTTTAGAAGTAATCAACCTAAAATAACCCTTATTATATTTTGGAGTGGCAAATTCTGTGGTCCTTTAGTGTCATCAGATAAGTGTTCAGATGGCACAACATCTGGAAATAGAAAATGATTCAGGTCCATCTTGGCTCCAGTTGTAGTAAGAAGTTGTGGTGTTTGTTTTCTTGTAATGGACGAAGGGCTTCATTGACATGAACATTTTATATATTTGTTATTTTTACTATTATGATGTTTTTTGTCCCCAGTCCCAAATGTTATATTAAGAATAGCCTTCCTTTTCTCGTACTAAAACCAATTCAAAACTGAAATGAAGCTTCCTCTTAGATGATCATGTGTCAGAGAGCTTTACAGTATTGTTTATCTTTTAAATATTTGGGGGAATGAACCTTGCCTTTGCAAAACTTGTGTATCTTCTACTCACAGAAGCATAACTAATTGTACCTTTTCCTTCAACGAAACACCAGGGCTTCTTTGAGAACGTGTGTCATTTGTTTACTTCAAGGTGAGATACCTGAATCCTAATGAAGCAACTAGACTCCCTCTTAAAGCACCAAACCCTGTGACCCTACTTTAAGTGAATCCAATAGTACTTGCAGCCGTGTTCTTCATTTCTGGATGGAAACAAGGTTGATGACAGTTCTCACTGACAATTCATTAAAATTAGCAAATTGTCACTCCAGCAGAGGCATTTACTTTTTAAAGTTCTCCTCAGTTTAACAATAAGTATTTGGATAACTTTTTATTCTTTCCTCAGGCTCAGCTGGAAGAAAGTTTTACCACAAAGGAAGCCTGATTTTATGCGTGTTTGACTTAATTCAGAGGGATTTATGAATACCACAGTAGCTTGCTTGGCTTGGCTGTGAATAATATGAGGCAGGTAGTTTTCATATCTTTTCAAACTGAAATAGCTGATGTTTTCTTGGTAACTCTTTTTAGAGAAATAGACATTTTAAATACTGGGACCCAAGCATCAAACATTCTTATTTGTTCATTTTCCACACACTTTCTGAAATATGTGAGAAAATTCAACTTTTACAAACGTACGAGCTCAAAGAGTATGAAATAAATGTGGCTAAGTCCAAAATGTGGTGCCAACTCAGACCTAATATTTTATGTTATTTCATAGAATAACTAAAAGGAAACAGTTGTTGAAATAAACTATGTCAGAGTGAAACACACACAGAATTGGTGTTGGAATATATTATTGCAATTTAAACATAGCTGGCATGTGATTTTTAAGGCAGAGATTAACTTGGATAGCTATATTTTGGTAGGTATTTATTTGCTCAAATCGGAAGATAAATATTTTAGTAATTATGCTTTCTTTTTCATACTTACTACTTATACCACTTGATGATGATAGTGTTATTTTAGATGAAAGTATCATGTTAAATCTAGTTAGAAGAAATGAACTTGCTTAAAATTCTTATTGTCACTTATTCTTAGATTTGGAATTTGTAGGTGGAAAAGAATGGAACAAGAACATCTCTTCTCTAAAACACATAGATATTAATGCACTTGATGAAATTCGTCATTTAGCAGACGGTTTTGGAAGACAGACCTTATGTCCAGTTCTGCATTAGGAGACATGAGGGATTGTGAGGCATATAGAGACTGTTTAGATAATGGCCCCTCCCTGGGAGGACCCAAAGAGTCTAGGAGCATCCTTTATGTGAATAGCATTCACCTGGTTCATTGAACTCTCCCCTGACTCCAGAGTCACCAAGAAAGAATTGTGTGTGGACCTCAGCTTGGAGGTAGGGAAGTGCTTGCCAGGACGATTTCAAGGTCTTCAGGAATCTAAGACATAAGACAAAGAAAATGTTTTTACACTTCATATATTCTCTAGTTATCATCTATATAAAGAGGAAGCTAAATAATGATTATGTTATGACCTTAATTTATATAAATTTTGTTGCATGTGCTAAGATCATTCCTTAAAAAGATAGTAATCTGATCCAACACTAAAACATAAGACATCTTTGTCATAGTTTAGGTCTGGATCCAAACTGTTCTACCATCTTGAGACAAAATATTTGACTACTGGTATTCTGTCCCTTCAAAGCAAGGATGTTTATTATTTGCCACTTTAATTAGTTTTCTTTAAAGATTTGGTTTAACAAAATTTGTATTGTGATAAAACACCTGTTAACGGCTACAATTTCACCTTTTTTAATTCAGTTAGTCAGTATTAATGACTGCAGTTAGTATTGAAATTCTTGGCTAAACTGCTAACAAGAGCTTACCACACTTGGGTACTTCTAAAGAAGAATCCAGCATCTGCTATCGTTTTCCTTACTTTCACTTTACCTCCCCTCCAAACACTGACCCTATCCTGAGGCTGTCCTTTTTAATATAAGTAACTTCAGTCCCTTGCAAAATGAAGGAAAAATATTTTAATAAAAACTTTTGCCTATATGGACAAAAATTGTAATCAGGGATTGCAGAAGACCTAGCAAAAATGACATCTGGAAGTTTTCACAGATGTAGCAAATATATGAGAACCTCTTAAAGATCTTTCTTTGTGTGACATAAGCACTAAATCAACAAATGCATCTGCAAGTGTCAGATACTCCTCATGATTCCTCCCATTATGAGAATATTCCTCTCCAGATGAATGTGTGAGCTGCGATGTTAAGAGATAATTATGCTTTATTTTCTAGAGACTCACATTTAATTTCTGGTAAATGAAAACTGTATCTTTTGCAAGCAGCACTGAAGCAAGTTGTATTTTATCATAAAATTGAATTAATTTGCTTTATATGCACAGTGTGAGTGTTTACATGCGCCTCTGTTTGATACTCACTGAAGCACGGCGTGTCTTGGATATTTTCTGAAGACTTAATAAAATGTGAAACTTTCATCTACTATCTAAAACTTAATAAAACTGGGATTCATAGTGGGGGCAAATGTCTGAAGTTAATATCTCAAATTCTGTGTGTGACATTCAGAGAATGATTATAATTTGTTCTATGGGGAGTCTAAAAATTAATTTTTTGCTTCTTTATTTATTAGATTTTTCTTTCTCAAACTGTTTAGATAGGTTTATTTCTGGGCACTTTTATTAGCTCAGAAAAAACACAGAGCCTAAAAAAATCCAAAGTCTTTAGCCAATATCGTTTCTCAGTGCTCATTTAGTACATTTTCAAACAATTCTAAAAATAAGAGTTTAAATTCCAACACTGTCTACGCTCTAATACGATTTTTCCATATTTCAGGGACATAACGGGTCATTGCTTTCAAGAAAGAGTCTTAGTGAGGAAGAATGATTCTAATTTACTTACTTGAAAAGGAAGTGAATTTTTGTGGTTACTTTCTTCCCTTTCAATTTGAGAGAAAGAGCTGAGCTGAACTGTTGTCAAGATACACATGTCCTTCCCTGGACACAGCAGGCCTGTCTACCTATTTGGCCATCATGGCCTTGAACTGGAGTAACTAAATGCAATGCAAGTGCTTTGACGACAAGTCACTGAGAGGGTGATCATGCACTGTGGACCCTGAGTGCAGGCACATCTTTGACACCTCTGAGGGTAAGTCCCTCAGTCAGCTGGTGCTGTTCATAAGCTCTCAGTTGATTAAATAAAAGGTAGTATTTTCATCTGTTTTCTGCAAGTCAAAGTTGCCATTCCTCAGTATTCTCATTTCTAAAATAGGAATAAGAATAATGCCTATTCGGAAGAATTAGAGCAAAGAGTACATGGATACTGCCTAGACGATATCAAGCATGCTGTTCATTACAATTTTTATCTTATTGAACAAAATGGAATAGACTATTATTGACGATCTTATATTCCCTTTCATCCTCATTTTGCCTCTTCACTATAACTAAATATTGTGAGGAAAAGTTAAAAAGAATCTCAATTCAAGTATTTTTCTTGTACAACTCAGAAACAAATTTCTGGAGATGAAAAGAGTAGCTAAAAGATGATGATGGGCAGAATTCCTGGATTATCAATGATAAAGGGCATTTTCTCTAATGCTTGCTGATTTCAGACACTGCTACATCTCCCAGAGTCATGCTGGGCCTACTTCTCTTATCAATGTGTCTGGCATTGTGCTGCTAATCAAGTCTTTCAGATGGACTG
Source organism: Equus przewalskii (assembly GCF_037783145.1). Taxonomy (NCBI): domain Eukaryota; kingdom Metazoa; phylum Chordata; class Mammalia; order Perissodactyla; family Equidae; genus Equus; species Equus przewalskii. The sequence continues at coordinate 72,876,810 of NC_091846.1, forward strand.
ACTTTTTTGGTGGGGCAAGGAGGACATAAGGAGTCAAATTATAATTCTCACTTGATTGGAAAGGTTATCTCCCTTTGGTCTGATAATCTAAACAAGATGAGAGCAAAGTTGAGGATAAATTTTTACATAATAATGGTAACAGTAATAATAATAATAGTATATTAGAGTAGGTTGTAGGTTATGGAGATTATATGTGTTTATATAATATATTAACATATTTTTATATTCTGGATACAAATTATGGTGAATATTTCTACCTGCAGTAAAACAATTGGAAAGATAACTGCAAGGGAAGAAGTGATAGAAATTCCCTTCTTCTTAAAACCCTTTAAGACCCCATTCCATATTGTGTTTTCCAAAGCTTATTTGACAGCTTTACTGGCTAAGCTATCCAGGCTTAGGCAAAGCAGGAGAGCTTGTCGATACAATATAAAATCACTATTAAAAACTATATTTATTCAGTGTCCACTATATGCTAAGCACTATTCTAGGAGCTGGGCCAGTTCAATGAAACAAGCAACAATGCCCTTGCCTTCCTGGAGCTTCATTCCAGTTAGGAAGACAGAAAATGACCAATATAAAAAATCACTTCAGAGTGGGGAGAGTGCTAGGAAGAAATGAAACCAGGGTACATTGAAAAAAGAATGGAAGTAGGCAGGGTGTTGGTAAGTTGGATCTGAGTGGTGAAAGGAGCTACCTATGAGAAAATCTTGGAGCAAGCATGGCAGACAAAGGGACAACAAGAGCAAAGACCCACTGGCAGGAACAGCCTCTCCATGGTTTTGAAGCACAAAATGGAAGTCAGTGTAGTGTGTCATCAGGAGTAGTGAAGAAAGTGAGGGCAGGAGCAGATAAGGTTTCAGTGGGAACCAGTTCATGTAGAAATATGGACAAACCGTGATAAAGGAGAGTGGAGAGCTTTAAACAAGGTAATAAAATGATGTGATTTGTGTATGAAAACTAATATAAGGGAAGCAATTCTTGCATACCTGTCTTCACAAAAACGCACATACACAGCCAAAATGATTAATAAGAGATCATGGCTATGAAAACTAGAGTGTTGATAAAATGCAATTGTTTCAGTGCTATGTAACAATTTGGGCTTTCTTTTCATTGTCGTAAGTAATACCAAGAGATCCGTAGACATCTTTGGACAAATCAAGTCTAATGGAAAGATAGCAATTTAATCCAATCACCTCGCTAAAAAATCTTCTGAATAATCACCAAAAGGTAGTACCTACAAATTTAGTTCTAGAAATATGATTCAAACTCAGTCTACACATACTTTTTAAGCGCTGCCAAAAAAGTTTAATTACTATGCCTAGTCTATGTTATACGACTAGTAACATGAGCATGGCCCTAGGATTCAATTTTCAAATCTTCCTTATGAAAGATAAATAATATAATTGTATCAACTGTATGTGCATAGAGACTTATGGCTTAATATTCTTTTTCCATGAAAACTCACTTCATTATGTATTGTAATTTTCTTTAGGAAGACTATAAAGGCTGAATTTTGAAAATTAATGAAATAATAACATGACAATACTTTTAAAAAATTCAAGAATCCTACTCTTTGCCAAATGCCTTTCACTAAGAAATAAAATATATTCTTTATAGTTAGGATTAGAATTTATATCACTTGATATTAAGCATTCTTATCAGCATTTTGTATTTTGATGATTATTATTCAAGAATACTGCCAAAAGAGCTTGTATGTAATGATAGATTTATCGATGAAATTGAATGTTATTTTATCCCAACAATATGTTTTCAGAATGAAAGCTAATAACTGCAGCCTGATTTCCCAACATTTCCAAATTATTTGGTTATATATTTCATGTTTATCATTTACATGTTGTGGTAGATTGAAAAATGCTCTCCTCAAAGATGCCCACACCCTAATGCCCAGAACCTGTGACTATGTTCCCATACAGGACAAAAGGGTCTTGTGGAATTTATTAAATTAAGCATCTTGTGATAAGTGCATGACCCTAGATTGTCCTGGATGGGCCTGATGGAGTTAAAGAGGGAAGAAAGATGTCGGAGATGTGATGGCAATGTGAAAAAGGAGGCAGAGATTGGAATGGTGAGGCCACAAGACAGGGAATGCCGACACTTTCCTGAAGCTGGAAGAGACAAGGAACTACATATTCTCCCCTGAAGCCTCCGGAAAGAACTAGTCCTGCTGACACCTTGATTTTAGACCCATAAAATTCATTTCAGACTTCTCAGCTCCAGAACTTTAAATGAATATGTTTGAGCTGTTTTAATACACTAGGTTTGTGGTAATTTTTATAGTGGAAAGAGGAAACTTATACACATGTTAAACTGAGTTAAACTGATAGAGAAACAGGATGAAATTCTAACATATTAAATAAGAATAATAATATATAATCCTAATTCTCTCCTAGAGAGTTGAAAGAATTAAGCATTGCTTGGAGACTGTTTAATACATATCTACTACATAATCAACTTTGTTAGGGTTTTTGAGGAATATAATTGAAAGCCAAAAGAATAGCTTCCTCTGAAAAAGCAATCAATTGAAATTACCCTTTGAGGATCTTAGAGAATATTAATTTTAGAATATTATTCATATTCACTATTTATTTTTCATCCTCATATATTTTGGTAGTATAAGGTATGTAATTCATGGAACTTACTAAAACAAAAATCATGCCTAACCTGCATGCACATCTGTGGTTTTTAACTGGTGCCTTAAAGGTGAAAGAAACCCTCAAATGTGTTTACGGTTGAAAGAATGGCGATAACATATCTAGCAAGCTTCCTATCATGGTTAGATCTCATCACATTTCACTCTTTGCGCCATGAAGTGTGCGGCTTATTTGTAAAATGATACACCCCTGTCTGGCAAGGCGTGGCTCCACCCTAGAGAATGCTGACGCATGCATTAGAGCACAGGGTTACTCCTCAGATCCCCGCTTTGAAGACTGTAGCCTGAAATAGGCTCCTTTGGGCTTGAGGAGTGTTACTTTTTGTCATTGTAACAACTACAAGATCAAATTCAAGGAAGCATTATTTTTATGCACAATGTTCACTTTTTGCTTTGAGTTCCAGCTGTGAGTGGAATTAACTTTCAAAATAAAGAAAATGGCCTCTGCAGCTGGGGAAGAGAGGTTGGGGCCTGCTTGACTCAGACACAGTTGGTGGAGGGAGGAAATATCATGAATACCCTTCCACCACTTTGTGTCACTGTAGGAAGCCTTTGTAGAAAGATTCTAAACATTATTCTGCCTTTCCATCTTCCGACTGAATGGACGGGTAGCAGTGCTTAGGAAAACCAGTTCTGAAGAAAGTGCCGGCTTTGGTCACCACTTTTCTGTTTAAGAGAGGACTAGTCTTTCAATGAATTGCAAGAACGGGATTACACATCTAAGTCATCCCTACTCTTGAATTCAAAGCCTGAATAATGGAAGGATGTAAAATGCATTTTCTAGTGACTTTCCTTCACTGAGCTTCAATCTGCGATATGCGGTTATTTTAAAAATCATATTTTCATGCATTTAGATATTCTGAGTACCATACAGTCACTGTTAAACTCTGCAGTAAAATTTAATTTTTGCTGCTAGCAAGAAGACAACATTATTTGTAATATCTGCAAGTGTAGTGAATCATGGTCCTCTGTTACTTTTAAAAAGTAAACAACTTACTCTACTTGTTCTCAAGATACTTGAAATGAGAAAAACTACAGAAGCACAATTTATTTTTGTGGTGACTTTCTTCTCAGGTATATTCACTCATCACTTTTTTATTCAGTACCTGCTACAGATCAGTCATTGTTCTAGGCACTGGCAATAGAGGTGGAACAAACCTGTGATGCCCCTGTGCTCATAGAACGTTCATTTTTGCGGGCATTTCCCTAGGAAACCAATATGACCATTATCCCAGAGAGTTGTAAGCTTGATAAGGCAAATACAACAGGGTAATGTTATTAGAGAGTGCAGGTGGCCAAGAAGGAGGTTGGTCTAGAAAGTTTTCTGCGGATCCCTAACTGGCCCGTCATGCAAAGATCTGAGAAAAGGACTCTCCAGCCAGAGAGAGCAGCAGGCACCAGTACTGGAGGCTTTTGTGTTTGGAGATCTTAGTGGATGAGAAGTAGAGGGGAAAGAAGGAAAGAAGGAAGGATAAACTGGGCGGGATCAAGTAGAGACTTAGAAAGTGCAAAGTTTTATATTCCTCATAGGACTTTCTCACGGGCAGACGTTATAGGTACCATGGCGGCTCTCTGCTACCTATTTCTAACCATCATTTCAGGTTGATTAGAATATCACGAAGTTATGGTAATTTGTTTTTTTTCTTCCTGAAGAGCTTCTTGAGCCTACAGCCCTCAGTGCTGTTGCTGATACTAATATAGCTTCGATTTTCTCTCCCTCATATCACAACATCGGATTGAAAAGAGGGACTTGTTTATTTTCCCTGAGTTCTCAAAGAATAGCTTGTACTTTCAAACCTACAGAAAGATGCTTTAAATCTCATTTGCTTATTTTTTAAGTGTTCTTTTTTGAGCATAATATGAATATGTTCAGTGTTACATGGTAGAGAACACGAAGAGCTGACATGTGCTTTCCGTATTCACCTCTTTCTTTTTCATCTTGCCCAGAATCCTTCCCTTTACTTGCTTCTTGATAACTTGATATCTTGATGTCGAATTTCTGGCCCGTAACATGATCCCCCAGGGCATCAATCCATTCATTCCATTTTGGGTGGCATATGATAAATCACAATTTTCGACACCAAGCTGTACTAAATCTTGTTTGTGCTCCATTAATGAAATCATCTATTTTATCTCATCACTACAGGTAAAAACAATTTTCCATATGTTACATACCCTTATCATGACTTCTAAAATGCCATCATGGTTACATACTATCTAGTTTACATTTAGGAAGCAGAATGTCAGCTTACCAGAAAATAATTCTAAAAATATGTAGAGCTATTCATCAGCCAGTCTCAGCTGCTACTGAATGAATAATTGCATGATTAAGAGCCTGGACTGTGCAGACACTCACAGAATCTGCTGTTTTCATAGAACTTGATAAATTAATTAGTTCATCTTGTGCTTATGTGACTCTGTTAGAAAGAACAAAGTATTGCTGGGATAGCTCGGGATAAACAAGAGCATACTGAATTTCCCTTATTTTTAAAAGAATTTTGGGCAGAAATTAAATATCTTAAAACAGATAAGGCTACCGATACTGCATATAGTAAACACCCTAATCAATTAAGCTGAAATCTCAGAAAAGATATTGAGTGCACAGCATTCAAATAATGGATCAACTAAGTCCAATGAAATGAAAATACATCTGTAATAAGTTGATATTGTGTGCCAAATAATGCATTGGACAATTGAATTTTTCAATTTTTCAATTTACAATTAATTGTAATATTTTATGGTCCTAATCAGATATGAGAATGTAGGAGAAAAATACTTTGAAACAAACAAAATGATAAATCTCTATTTCTATCTATATCTACACACACACACATATATATGGAGTATGCGGCGTATATCATTTGTTGAATGAGCATTTACTTATAACTTACTGTATGCATGCTGCTGCACATATTTATATGGAAAATTATATACTCAAGGAATATGATTACTTTCCAAATAATTTTGATATAACACTGCCCAAGAGGTTTTAAGATTCCAATAATTCTATCACATGATCAGAAGAATCGCATTATAACACTCCTACTGATAACAATCTTTAGTAGACTCTGAGTCTGTGCTGTCTGTGATGTGTTCAGGTTCATTGTTCTTGGAAAAATGGAAACATAATTTCAAATTGTAGGAAAACAGCATTAAAGAAGGTAAATACCTCATTTATACTTGGAGTGTTTGGTTTTGTTTCTATATATCTGGTCAAAAAAATATGACAAAGGAATGAAACTATGATAGCACAGAAACATTAGATAAATAGAAGAATTAGGACAGCATGTCAAAAGTTTTGATTAAAAAAGTTCCAACCAGCAAAAACCCTCAGTATATTTGACAGAACTGAGTGCTGGCTGACTTCCTAAGGCCCAGAAACTCTTTTCAAATTTCCATTTGAGATTTTTGTCTGCTTCAATCTCTACACAAGTGTACAGTTGGTCTTCCAGAGCAAATCTCAATCAGTGATTCCCTTTTGATCTGATTAGTCTACAAATTCAATGGCATTCGTAATTTCCTCCAGTCTGTGAATAGTGTGAGTCTCACATTCTCTTTCAAAGTAGACTCTGGCATTTGGAATGTACAGCACTAATGGGAACGTATACTATCAATTTGACTCAGTGTACTAGGAAGAGTGCACTTTCAAACAGGAACTGCTGTAGATGGCTGTCTCCAAATGTGTGAAGAGCTGTGATGTGGAAGGAGAATTAGATTAACTTTGTGCAGCTGTAAGTTTCAGAAATTGGACCAAGGGCACAAGCTACAGGAAGATGGAGTTTAACTCCATGTACAGAAGTTCTCTCCAGCCCTGACAGGACTCCAAAGAATGGAGTTTGTTAGGTGTGGAGACACTGAGCTCAGTAGAAGAATTCAACCAGAGGCAGAATGACCCTCTACCCGGGTATCACAGAACAGATCACTGCAGTTGGGTAGGATGTTAGGGTGTGGACTTACGTTGGATTGTTTTCCAAACCTAAGTTTCTATGCTTATAAGCAGGTTGGTTTCAATGCTATCGCCTTTTGCAAAATCTGAATATCTTTGAATCAATTGAAATATCAAATTGAACTTTTATATTACATTTGTTGTAATAAATATTAGTATTAAAATGCACAACAAGTACTACCAATTCAAAAAGAAGTCATCAAATAGCCCAGACTTAACAAAAACAACAAAACTATATAACAAAGTTCTATAGGAGTGACTTGAATGAACTATTGAGAATAGTAAAATATGCTTCTTTCACACTTATAGAATAAAATGCTTGATAGAATTCATTCAGTATGTAGCGGAAGAATCATGAAAGATTTCTGCCTTTGTAAATGCACACATGTGGTCAAATTTTGGCTAGGCTGATATTTAAAAAGTTGCCACTAGCTGGCTGTTCAAATGAAGCTTGGTTCTTGGTCTCAAGACCAACGTCTTTTTTGGTTTCAAGACGCTGGCTTGAAACATCCTTCAGTGAAAGTTTTCTTCTTGTTAAGTCTTGTTATTGCTCACAATTCATGAAAATTCCATTTAGACAACATTCAGTGAAGCAAATACGTATAAGCAAATTCCATGAAGTTAAAACTCATGGAATTATGTTCTTTTTCAATCTACCCTTAAACCATTATTGTTTAATCAGGATATTTTAACAGGCATTCACATCAGTTTAAACCCACAGGTCAGGTACTCTTAGTTCATACACATTAGAAGTAATGAAATAAACTATGGTATTATGTGCTTTCCAGCTATTTTTGTTTAACTTTTACCAAAATTTGATAAAAGAATTCTCATTTTTTTCTAAAAAGTGAAATACATTTCCCTTGAAATATTTGAATTCTTTAAGGCTTATCTAATGCTATCTAAAGAGTTTTCTCCTTTTTTACCTTTGGATATAAAGATGCTATCTGGATTTGTTGTAGGAAGATGATTTGTTTTTGGCTATATTCAGACATTAATTAAACTAATTAATTTCTAACAAATCATCTAGTCAATTAAAATGTTTAGTTCCATGTAGATAAAGCATAAGACTAAGGACATGTGACCAAATATTTCACCTCTTCTTCGTTTGCATAAACATGTGAGGGCATATACTTGGTTATTTATTTGGAGAACAGCCAATAGTTACTGTAAAAAAATTTTAAAAATCCACACATTCTACTACATGCCCAACACACAATTTGAGGAACTTGCAATCTTGAAAAAAATGTCACAAGTAAAAGTATATAGTTTTTCTTTCTAAAATATGGCAATTAAGAGTGTAAATATAATTTTGTTGGAGGTTTGCGTCAGGCAATGCTCCTCAGATCTGAGAGATGTTTTAGTTTTGGGACACATGCTTGGTGAAGAGAGCTTCTCGGTGAGCACTAGTTCTGACAAAGCTTTCTTTTATGCAGATGCCAAATCAATTTCATAGCAGGCTTTTCATCTCTCACTCTGCCAGGGGAAAGTATGTACTTTAAAACTGAACTCTCTGTTAAGGAAATAAGAAAGTCACCCAGAGGGCTTCATGGTCTTTGCAAATCAGTGCCTAAAAATTTGCAGATGTACCATCTGATTTTTAAAAAATCATTTACAATAAATATAAACAGAAGGACAAAATTTCTCCAGTAACCCTGTCCTCCAGGCTCATTTGGGTCTTCAGTTCGTAATCAAATATGGCGTTTTGCAGACTCCAATAGGGTGTTTTGAGTTTACCTTGCAGAAATTCAGTTTTCTCTTTCTCTCAAGAAAACTGAAAGAAAAATTATCTAATATTTAAAGATTGCACAATTAAATCACTTGTTTTCCAGTGAGTAAATATCTTTATTATTATAGAAAACGTTAATGTTTCTTAGCAAAAACTTGATGCACTGTGTAGTGCGGTTTCACGGTGCTTCTGTGCTTGTGAAATACTTTAGTTAATTAGATGATATACTCTATCCTGCATTAACCTTTTGTTAATTATTGGTATAGTATGTCTGAGAAACTAAGTACTGAAGATTGAATTCCTTATTTCAGCAAAATGTACAGATGTAGATGGTGCTTTCTCAGTTTTCAGTTTATTCTATTGTGTTGTGCTAAGTAACATAAAAAGATATACAGGATAAAGAAGTCTGATGTATTCTCTTACATTGTACAATGTTTTCCAGTTACTTTAAGGCATACGTATTTTAACTACTGACTTAGTTTGCTAGGGCTGCCATAACAATGTACCATAGATGGGTGGTTTAAACAAAAGAGATTTATTTTCTCACAGTTCTAGAGGTTACAAGTCTGAGATCAAGGTGCCAGCAGGTTGACTGCTTCTGTGGACCATAGTGGGAGCTCCGTTCAGACTTTTCTCCATGACTTGCAGATGGCTGTCTTCACATCACCTTCCCTCTGTCCATGTCTGCCCAAATCTCTTCTTATAAGGACGCCATTGGGAATCAGGGCCCACACTACTTACCTCATTTTAATTTAACTATTTCTTTAAAGACCCTGTATTCAAATACAGTTACATTCTGAAGCATCAGGAGATAGGACTTCAACACATGAATCTGGGGCGAAAATGATTCAGCCTATATGGGCAAGGGGCCCTGTTTGTGTTTAGGAACTTAACCTGGTTCTAAATTCTGTTGGGTAAATTTGTGTTTGTAGCAGTTCGGAAGATAACTCATAAAGGAAAACAACAGAGGAAAAAATAATAAACTGGAGTATAGGTAAAGTCTCATCTATATATGATCCATCTCGATACAGTATTTATAATGAAAACTAGTTAATTTACTTTCTCTTCCATCCTGAGACTGTTCGTTACTATCTCAGTAATTTTGCATACTTTTTCCACTATCTGGCCCCACTATCTTGCATCCCCAGTCTCCATCTTGTCTTTACTATTATACATCTGTGAAACTAAAACCTTATTTTCACAAGAATAAAAGTCAAAAAAGCATTTTTTATGGTTAATTACCCTTGACTCTAAAACCAATTTTGGCTGCACATGTACTAATGCTATATTATAGTGGAAATGTGATTTTAGTGCAGAAAGTCACTATATTTCTCTTTGAGTTTATTTTGTTTTATGAGGGATATTCATTTAGTTCATTATGACATCTCCCAAATAGATTAAAAGGTGCTAGAGGGCAATGTATGTTCCTTTAATTTATGGTGGTACCCAAGGCAGCATCTGGGTTTGTGCACTACAAATAAGAACTCACCGGAAAAGGTTTCTTCATCAGCTTCACATTGAGGCACAATAATTATTGTACTCTGCTATCCAGTTTATGGAGGCCGAATTCCTTCCTCTGTAGCATTGTGGTTCACCCTTGTTTGCCACATCTAAATTGATCCAGGAAGCATATTTTTCTTGATGTATGCCTCAAGTAAGCTGCTATAATAAGAAGTCAAATAACTGGTCAGAGATGTTCCTTGGACTGTGCCTATCTTACGCAAACACTCTCATATGACTTATGGAAAGAACACATTTTCTTTCAGCCAGCATAGTTACAAGTCAAGTTACTGCATGCATTTTGCTTGGTTTACCTTTTAAGCAGCCATGCAAAATATGCCATAGATTTCAATGCTTTGTATGTATGATCTCTTGGTGTTGACATTTTTCTTCTGTAAAACTAAGTGAAAGGAAGGTATTGCTGAAAGCTAAAGGAATTATAGTTTAAGTGCTAAATTCTCACCAGCAGGTAAGCCACATGCTAGTAGTGAGTTGGGCACATTGAAAAGTGCGCTAACACTCCTAGAGTCACATAGTAAGAATCAAAGTATTTCCAAACTGATGGCATTTTGGCAGACTCACTTCTCATGGTTAAAGAACTGAAAAAAATAAAAAATTGTTACAATCTACTCAATCCTTATGGAGTTAATCTCAAATTAAAAGACCGTTGAATATTAATGAGGCTTTGCAAAATTTCAGTTGCTCATATGAAAATACAAGTTTTAGGATAAATATAAATATGACAAAGGTTATTTTTGTCTCTGAACTTCCCATATGTTTGTCTTATTTTAAAAGTTTGGTCACATGTCGTTTACCTGTTTATTATGTAAAATTTCAAACACATATAAAGTAAAGATACTAGTTTAATGGCACCCCATCACTCAACTTAAAAAATTAGAAACATTTTGCAATTATATAAATTTAAACAAATCAGATTGTTCATTTGTTTTGAGAATTTATTGACTGGTTGTTTCGTGGATCTAACTAGCCAAATATATCAGTTCTGTTAAGTAATTATTAAAATTAGTTTAAAATGTCTTTTAGTATTTGCTAATATCATTGAAGAAATCTAAGTAGATCTTTTAGTAGTCACTTGATTGGTTTTTTACATCAGACTAGCCTGTCATTACATCTAAAACTTTGGCTATAACATGCACTGAATTCACTGGGGTTTGACACAATGTTCAAATCATACTTTTTTTCCCCCAGATTCTATAAGTCAGGACGAATCTTGTCGGAAAAAGCAAAGTAAAAGGTTATTCAAACCTTACTATTATTATTCTTTGGTCTATAAGAGGAAAGGAGTGGAACTTGCTTTTTAGCAATGAGGAAATAATACATATCAGTGTACACACCTTATGCCTAAATAGAAGTCATATAACTTATCAATTCATTTGTTCACGTGTTCAACCAAGAAGTATTGAAATCTCTCTGAGTGTCATGCCCTTGCTCAGCACTGGAGTGACAGTGAGTGATACAGACAAGCCCTGACTCTCATAAAACTTACAGAAAAGTCAGGCACTGAGCAAGTAGTTGCAAACAAAGGGCAGAGAATGGAGCATTCAGGGAGGTAACTGGTGTTGTAGAAAGTTAAGAGAGGACCCAATCTAGTCTGAGTCAGGGAAGTCTTCCTCAAGCAATCAAATGAGCCTGAGGTGGAGGCCAGAGGAAGAAGGGAAGCCCAGTTATTGAGAGCAAAGAGACAGGGGCCAGAAACAGGCTGAAGAAGGAAGATGCGGGCAGGACGCACACTTTAAGCTAAGGAATTGCGATTTATTCTGGGCCTAATGCAGAGCTACCCCAGAATTTTAAAATGATTAGAAGGACACAATTTGATCAAAATTCCCTCTGGTTTCCGTGAGGGAAATGGAATAAGGTAATAAGTCTGCAGGCAGGAAAATAAGTTAGGTGGACTTTACGACTACACAAGAGAGGTGGGATGCTCAATTACATTAGGACAGAATCCCCTGGATAGAGAGAGAAGGATAAGCCATAGAGAGAACATAAATTTTCTCTCTCTCTCTCTTCTTTTTTTTTTACTAAAGATGGAATAAAACCCAGTAAAGATAACTAACTTGCTCAAAATTAAATGAAAGATTTCAGCTTTTCCTTGATTCACAGTCCAGTCCTTTTGGTTTTATGATAGTGCTTCCCTTTAGCAAAAGTCCGTGTTCTTATCAATCCTTGTCACTTAAGAATACTTTTTATGTGACAAAAATATATCTTAGTATCTCAATCAATCTGTGCTAATTTTAACTTTTGCATATTTTATTTCAGTACTCTTCAATCCAACTCCCTGTTGGCTGCCATCTTGCTTTGACCTTCTCCATTGCTAACTGGACAATGAGAAAGTACAATGCACACAGGAGGGAAACTGGTCACCAAAACACCAAAACACTTGATTGTTTGCATATGTCCCACCTAATTAACAATTGGTGTATTCAAATGTTTGGTTTTTTGTTTTTGTTTTTTGGTAAGTAAGATTGGCCGTGAGCTAACATGTGTGCCAATCTTCTTCTATCTTGCATGTGGGATGCTGCCACAGCATGGCTTGATGAGAGCTGTGTAGGTCCGTATCCGGGATCCAAACTTGCAAACCCCGGGTTCGTGAAGCAGAGCATGCAAATTTAATGAATACACCACCAGGCCAGCCCCTCAAATATTTCATATGTATAAGATTTTTTCACATGTGTATGATCATCTTATTCTCTAACTTCTAATGTGCTTAAAGTATTTCCACATGACAATATATACATAAATTATTTTTTAAAAAGTTCATCTTGTTGTTCTCAGCAGATTCTTTACGTTCGAAGATCTCAGAACAAATGGCAACACTGAGAAGTAGCAATTTATATTTCCTCCTCTAAATCCTTTTCCATAAAGTTAGCACAATGACTTGGGTTGATTGGAAAAGCTGCAGCTAAATGACAAGAAAATAAGTGGTAGGTGCGGCCAATTCCAACAACCGGTCAGTTTAGAGTAAAGAGCAAAGCTGGAGAAATCGCCATGCTCAGCAACAGTCACAACAACCTGTTACAGAGCTGACTGAAAAGTTTGCTTCGGATTCAGAGCTTAGGTGAGAATATAAGATCCTAGTGTTTAATTTAGTTTTTCTTCAAGAGTTTATTGAAAGGAATAATTCAGGCTTCTTTTCAAATTACTTCTATTTTTGATTCCCTCTTGAAAGAGCTCTATTTACACAAAAGCCCAGGCATAGGGTTTATTTGAATTTGAATTAAAATGTGGGATGGCTCCAAAGTCTATCATGTTTACTTTCCTGGCAAAACCTAAATATTGCTGGAAGGCACGTATTCCTTTGTGGACTGTGTAGGAATTTGAGGGATTTTGGTGTTTTAGCCTTCTTTTTGAGGTTATGAAAGCTTCCTAAAGGAAATATACTGTGGCTTTACAAATTTGAAGGTGAGAATTCTTTCAATATGCCAAGTTCACCACAGATTTCTGTTGGTATTAAATTCTCAGTATATGAAATGGAAGGAGCAAAATAGGAAACAGTTTCTACTAAAATTGTTTATTCCAGATCGGTGCAATCAGCAATTACCGGTTTACAAACTACAAGTACAGCATTTAGTGTGCCGCTGTAGTTTTTCAAAGCAACACATGTAGATTTAACCACAGGACACCCGTTCACATTAATGGTTGTGAACATACAATAAACTTCCCAAGGATTTGAACATATATCCTTAATTGTACATTGTGTTTTTTCAACAATCACATGTCAAAATAAATGCCTTCTGAGAGATATTTTAAAAAGACACAGGAGGATTGATTCTTTTAAAGCTGTATTTGTATAATCTTTATAATCTTACCCCCTTCACCTTCAATTTAATCTAATCTAAGTCTTCCTCCCTTAGGTTCGGATTAGGTGCTCCTATGACACCCTGCCTTAATACTTCAATATTCTTACAAGCTTTTCTGTTTCCCTCCCTAGGCTCTGAGATTCTTAAGGATGAGGACTGTGTCTTGTTCCTGAGCCTAGCTCAGTTGTCCCCTATGGGAGGCAGAAAACAGCTATTGTTTATTGAATAGTGTGATCAAATTTGATTGGATGGTAAAGCAAATATTCCAATTGTTATATCCTTAAAGGTATGTTAAGGTCATAACTTGGCTGCATAAAGTTGCACAGTAATAAAACTATGGAATTCAGGTTGTTCCAAGAATATTCTAGTAGTATTGTTGGAGCACAGAACACACCTATTCTCCATCCTAGAGTATAACCTATAGGGACAGCTTAGAATTAAACATAGGAGAAACATTTGCTCTTACACCTTCATATGTGATCATGCCTCTTTGCAAGATATTTGCAAATAGGTGTAGATATATTACATGCATTTTAACTAAACTATCCTGAACATAATTTCAAAATCATAAGAACTGCACAACAGGAAAAAAAGGATGTTAGGTTCTCTTTACCTAGATGACCGCTTTTTCAGTTGCACAGAAAATTATGAGGCTATTCCACTCAGATAATTGCCTTCCTTCAGTCACAGGCCACTCAGACGCATTGCGGAAAGCAGTGTCCTTAATTCTCCACCTGCCTGTTTGTGACTGTAGTATTATATCTATTGCGGTTCCCTCCATAGTCATCTGTATTAGTGGCTGCTGTAACAAACGACCACAAAGTTGGTGGCTTAAAATAACACAGATTTATTCTTCTACTGTTCTCCAAGCCACAATCCTGATTATTCTTCCTGGGCTAAAGTCAAGGTCCTGGCAGAGCTGGTTCCTTCTGGAGTCTCTGGAACCCCTTGGGTTTTCTAGCTTCTGAAAGACACCTTCATTCCTAGGCTCGTGACTCCTTCTTCCCATCACTCCATTCTCATGATTCTGCCGTCATATCTCCTACTTCCTCTTTGGGCATGCTGGCCTCCCTCTGGTAAGAACCTTTGTGATTACACCTTGGGCCCACCCACAGGTAACCCAGCGTAATCTCACCATCTCAAGATCCTTACCTTTTTCTCTGTAAGGTAACACTCTCAGGTTCCAGGGAATAGGAGGGGATATCTTTGAAGGGTCATTATTCAACCTACTACACCAAAACAAACACTTCAAAACACTCCCCACCAAAAAGCTTAAAAAACAGAAGGAGACACTTCCCACCAAAAAGCAGTAGTTCCCACTATAAGAGGTTTTCTATAATAGCAACCACTCCCCATGGAACACAGATCTGCCTTTTAGAGTCTCTTCAATTACTTGTCCACGCTATATGACTTAAATGAACATTAAGAGAGTTCAGTAAATTACTTTACTAAAATTTCAGAATGATAGTGTAATATCTGCAATGCAATGACCAGATTAAAAGGACATAGTGAAGGGACTGACTCCTTTCCCAAGCGTAATGCACGTGGCTCCCTGAGTCTTGCTCCTCTTACTTTAGCTCTATGCCAATTCTACCCACACTATAAGCAAGAGCTCCTTTCTTGCAACCCCAATGTTACATTTAAGAAGAATGGCTCACTCTTTCTCTGACAACCACTTACATGGTCTCTCCAACTCAGAAACATCCCGTGAATCAATGACTTTTAATGAAATTCTTCTAAGTGTAGAGAACAATTCAATGGATAGGAGTTTTCCTACAACTATTTTCGTGCTGGGCACTGCACAGTGTCTTTAGTATTTACCCTTCCAGCCTCACTCTCTTGGCTAAATCTCTCTCCTGAGGAGCTTCTTTCTCTGTTTTTGATACTCTTGAAATTACGACATCCACCTCCCCATTAGAAATCTTGAAGGGAAAAGCTCTTCTCTTTTATTGTATTTTTCTTTTGCAAATTATTGCTGGTCAAGGCAAGAATCTCATTTTATTAAATATGAAAAGCATTTGTCTACAACAGATTTATCCATCCAATCGTCAATTCATTCAATAATAACAGATACCACTTATTGAGGGTTTTCCCTCTGAGGAGCACTGAGCTAAACACTGCATTCATGTTATCTGACTTAACAGATATCTATCAAGAAATAATTTTGTGCACAGGATGATGATAGGTCTTATAGTGGATGGAGGAAACAGTGACTTGCAATCTAGTCTGAGAACTGTATTATAACACAAATTTAAATAATGCTTCAACCAAGGTTTACAGACGCATAAAAGAAGGGGATCAGATTACATGTGAGGAAATAGAAGTGACATTTGTGGATAGAGTAGCATCTCAGAAGGACAGAGACATTGGTGAATCAGGGAAAGTCCCAAAACACCATGCAAGTAAAGCAAAGAGAAAGGTTGATCCTAATGTCTACCTCATGTATCTTAAATGTGCTGTTTGAAGGTTGAGAGCCAGAAAATATGGTAAGATATTTGTAGTTCAACATAGATATGATAAGGGACTATAAATCTTTTTCACCTATATAAACCTCAGCCATATAAACCCATCGTAAGCTGAAAATATCCTAAGCTGAAAATGCATTTAATACATCTAACTTAGCAAACATCATAGCTTAGTCTAGCCTACGTTAAACATGCTCAGAACACTTACATTAGCCAACAGTTGGGCAAAATCATCTAACAAAAGCCTATTTTATAATAAACTATCTCATGTAATTTACTGAATACTGTGCTGAAAAGTGAAGAACAGAATGGCTGTAAGCATATTGGTTGTTTACTTTTGTGATTACGTGGCTGGGAAAAGATCAAACTTCAACGTATGATTTCTACAGGATGTGTATCACTTTTATACCATTGTAAGTCAAAAAAATTTAAGTCGAGCCCTTGTATGTCAGGTACCTTCTGTATTTCTTCTGTATGTCTTTACACGATCAATCTGAAGATAAATTCCCACATCACAAGAATTTGCACAAGAGAAGCAAGGTTGATGCTCTCATCAACCAGATGTCTGGGTTCTCCAAGTACGTCCTGAAATCTTGGTTCTCCTTCAAAGACCTTTAAAGAAATTCTTGATTTTTCCAAATGAGTTTCTCCTTTTTAGAATCTTGACAGCAATTTGTAAGCACCTCTCTTATGACGCTCTCTTCTTGGTTACAGCTCTTTTTCTATATATTTTTCTAATCTGCCATGCAAGACTGTAACCTCCTAGAAAGTACCACCTGTGTCATCTTTATCCTTTTCACTTCTGCAGCCCAGCACATGCCCTTGTTTACAATAGGAAAAAACTAAGTAATTGGAACTATTTATTGTGAAAAATCAAAGAACCAGGAGGCTATGGAGAGAAATATTTTAAGGGCAAATTGGGCTTGGAAGGGAAAGACCAATCCATGTCCTGGAAAAATCCACTTTGATTCTGTCCCTCTTGTGCTCTATGAAAGTGCAGGCTACACATTCCTGTCCATATTTTTGGCTAGGGGGAAGCTTAGGAGACTTGATCTCCTTCATGTGCTCAGGAGGCCTCAGAACAGGGACCTATTTACAAAGAGAAACACAAAGTGTCCTCTGTGGTGAGAGTTGTCCATACATACACATTATTTTCCTGATCCCCGACTTTCTGATTCCAGAAGTTGAACTTTGGAGAAATCGCAACACATCTGCTGTGCTATGTTTCAACTCAACTCCACTATAAATCAAAAACCAGCAAGCCCTTGTCAGTAGTAGTGTTTGAACTGAATCAGACCCACTTAGTGTTTTGTCCAGGATTTTTAAAGAGGGAACTGCTCCCCTCAATGAGATGTTTCTTCTTTTCACAGCTTGATTGCCAGCTCTACCTCTGGCTGTGCAGGATGTAAAAGTGCTTTGAAAACCGTGAAGTGCCATCCAGAAGTTTCGTTCTGCATCCCAATGTGATCTGACTCCATCCTTCTCTCCCTGTGCACTGACTCCCAGCCTGGTCCTTTGCTTTTGCCCCAGGCCCATACCCAGCAACCAGAGTGGTCATTTTAAAACATAAAGCCAATGGTATCGCTTCCCAGCCTGCCTCTCCTCCTAGCCATAATCTGCCCAGTCCACATGATCTGCCCAGAGCTCCCCTCCAAAATCAACCCCATCATGCACCCCTTCACCTGTAGTGTTCCAGACTTGCTCTCCTTCCCACTACTTTTCAAGTGCATGTACCCTACTCATGACCTTGGTGCTTCACTTTTTCTCAGGTCCAAACTCGGATGGCACACATTGGAGTTCTCTATCTACCCGAATGCCTTCTCACTGCTATCCTGCCCATTGGGCCTCTCCTTCTTACATTACCCTCCTTTATTTTCTTTGCTGTACTTATTATGCACTAATTGATTGATTACTTTGTGTCACTCCCTACTAGAGTTTAATTGGAATCTTGCTTTTCAGATTTGTTCAATAAATGTTGAATGCTATGCAAATAAATAATTCAGTTTTTTCTTACTTTCATGCACTTAGTGTTTATCTTTTTGGAATGAGTATTCTTCATTACTTAGTATTATCCATGATGCCATAACTATAAAGAATTGGGATTTGATTTTCAAAACTTTATTGGGGAACTTCTTTTGCCTTATGAGAGGCTGCCAGGGTAGAGTGAATAAGGTTCCTGTTTCAGACCTAGACCGCTTGTGATCTAAATCCAGCTCAATTATTTACAACTTGTGTAACATTGGATGAATCCCTTAATCTACCTGTGCCTCAATTTCCTCTTCCACTGAATAAGAATTATAATTAAAAAATAATATTACCTTAGAAGATTTCTATGAGGAAGAAATGACTTAAAACATGCAACCACATAGAACAAGACCTGGCCAACTGTGAGTGCCCCATAAGTATTAGTTATTATTGCAGATTTAATAGACTTAGAGAATACGCATTTAAGCTCTTACTGACTATTCGAAGTTTTATATAGTTTACAATTAATTTATTTTTTAAAATACATGATATTTAAGCTGCTAAAAGGCTAACAAGACATTTTATCCCAGATTACACATAATTTTTCATTCTTTGAGTCAAGGAAATCTAGGCTATATTGAGGTTTTGACAAAGGTTAGTTAAAAGCTTACTCTTTGAAGCTTATGAAATCATACCACTCCAGCTATAAAAAGATAAATAAAATATTTGACTTGTAGTCTACCTAATGACTTCTATCTGTTTATTTATTTAATTAAAATCATCCATGGGGAACCAGGTATGTTGAAACTAGGCTTTTCATGGAAGTGATATGGAAATGTCAATTAGAGTCTAAGAAAATCACATATTGCTTAAAATTCAGCTGGGCCACAGCTGGAATTGAATCCATAAGCCATAATTAGTGCAAATATATATCCCAAACTCTGTTGTTTCTCTCTTACAGGAAAAAAGAAACATGAGAAATGTTCTTCCCTATGGGGAATCAAGTTGTACCAATTTTATTAAAGAAACTAAGCTGGTTGTATAATAAGATAAAAGGAGAATTATATGCATAGTAATGTTGCTAAAACTGAAGCATAAAAATAGTGTACCGTCCTTTTCAAGAGATCACTGGTTCTGATTCTCTGTGCAGCTTCTGGTGAGATGCATGTTTTGCAGCTGAAACCTCCTGAAGCTTTTAATAGTAATCAAAGAATCAATGAAAAGACAATCATTTTCCTTGTACACATTTCCAAATTGAGGTCCTTTTGGAATGTCTCATTGATGAACATTATTTAATATAAGGAGTACTCATATCCCTTCTTTTTAAACAGATGATTTTGAAAAGTGTTGAATAACTTTATCTGCTACATATAATATAATACACAATGTGATAAATTATGTCCTGAATTTACTTAAGGCGGAAAATGAGATGAAAAAACTATTCTTCTAAATTACTGACTGCTTCTATATCCATCTTTCCTATAGATTGAATAGAACTTCTAAGTATTTATTTGAATACGAATATGGAGAATGAATTGTGTAGAAAATCATTGTATGTCTTTGTCTAGCACACTTTTCTTTTACCTATAACTCTCCAATTTGAGAAAGCAGAGATGGCTTGATAAACATGTTGCAATATTTAAGACTGTAACCTTAATTTAATACCATGATAAGTAAAAATATATATATATATATATATATATATGATGAATTGTGTTTTCCTTTTTAGGTAAACACTTTGATTCCAAATACTGTTAGAAAATATTAGATATTGGTAGACAGAATTTCTTAAACAAAAGCCATTGGAAAATCATCCTAAGGAGAAACCTTTGACAATACATGACTAAAACCTAATTTCTCTTGGGTACTCACTTCTGAGAAAGCTACTCCAATAGCTCAACTTTATGATAGACAAAGACTGAACTCTAGGAAATGCTCTGTTCAAATTAGTCTCTGAAGCCAATTGTATAGATGCTCTTGCTTCAATCTGACTCATTGGTCTCTAAATTGTTAACCTAATCTTTTTGGTTCTGGTCATATCATGCTTTGTCTCATGCTTGATATTCTTAAAATCTGTTTCCAGATTGACCCACCACATGGCCATTTGGAGAGCTTTCTTGAATATCATCACCGTCTCTACACTTTGCAACTCAACCAGCTTTTCTCTTTTGTGACTTCAGGATGCTACTAGCCAACACAGTGTTCTAGCACAAAACAAAAGGCACATTGTTAGAGTGGATGTAGACATTCGGTAATAAGGCTTGATGAGCAGAGAGATGGGTGGATTTCAGCCCTGCTAGCTCCATAAATCAAGAGCCCTTGAGCAGTGCACAAGTTGTACATACAGACACAACAACCCCATATAACTTACAGCTTAGATGTGGGTGGACACAATGAGAATCCATGTATCGGGAACTTGAATTAATCAAAAACTGCTCAAAACAACTGAAATAATAACTTAAGAATCAGTCATTCAATGAAAGAAATATCAAGCCACCATGTATAAGATGGGTGTTTCTAGAAGTATCCTTATAGAATTTCCTCCAGAAGAGGAAATCTTTCGTACTTTTGTCTTACACTAATCTCATTTTCCTGTTTAGTTATTATGAATTTAAGTGAAATTGTGAGTGAAGATTTTATAAATCTCAAGGTTGTCCTGTATGTGTACTTCTCATTAACACCAATTTACATGTAAAATGAAAGACTAAAACTTAATTGCAGTATTGAATCAATGCTTAGTCAGATTTAGACTACCTGTGTTCAAACCCTGGCTCTGCATTGTCTCCCACTAGTCAATATTTTTAAGCCTCGATTTCTCCATTTGTAAAAAGAGGATAATAAGCTTGCCTGGCTCTCAGACTTTTTATTCAAAACAAATGAGAAGGTTCACACAACATGCATAAGACATTGTTTGACACATGGTACCTACTCAATAATTTGAGGTTATATTATTTTTAAGACAAGCAATATTAGGTAATATTATTTAAACAGTGACAATTCATTTGCATCCTCAAATAGAAACGATAGTTTACATAATATTACTAAGTACCCACTCTTTTTGATTGAAAAATAAAAACAGTATATGAGAAACAGAGGTAGATCTCCCAGGACCTGAAATAACTGTATGTAGCCTCTGGTCCTCCTCCCTGGGAGCGCTCAGTTATGCCAACCACTGCAAGCAGTAACAAAGACTTCTCATCTTCTTTCTAGACGGAACCTCCTCATTATATAGCAATCTTCTCTTCACAGGAATTTATCCATACAATAGTCAGAAAAATGTCTAATTTATTCTGAATCAGTGTGAAGATTTATCTACTTATTTTCCTCTTTTATTTCATGGTAGAAGATGTTTAACTGACAAAAGATGTCCCAGTAAAATAGAAACAGTAGGTTTAAATATATCACTTTCTTCAAACAGTTAATCCATACTGAGCTAACTCCTACATTACTAAAGGAAAAAAGCAACAGAAAAGGGAGTAGGAGCCCACTTGACCCCAGTAGTCTCTGCTTTAAAAACAGCAGCAAAGGACCCTGGCATTACAGGTCAGGGAGTGGATAAGCGGCGTGCTTGTTGACGCCAACGTTCAAGATGATTTCATTAAAACAAACTCTCCTTTTCTTACTTATTTCATTTCAGGTATTAATCTCTTCCTTTTCTGCTAAAACTTTTACAAATATTTTTCTTAGAATGTAGTTTTTATAGCTCTCAAGTACTGTCTTGGTTACACAAATTAAAAATAGAATGAGATGTGACTGGAATTATATCTGAACCAACCTGTTTTTACTTGAGAAAACTCTAGATGGAGAATGGTTTGTTAGAAAAATGTTGATGTAAAAATCTTCTTGTTGTAATAGAAAAATAATATAAAAAATACCATGTAATACATAAAGCCAATTTTCCTTATGTTCGCAGTTTCCACCGTCATATAACTGTGGGTTGTGAGATACTTCAGGGCCTTCCCACTTTAAGGATATCAGACTTGAATAGAAAGACAAAGTAAGATAAAATTTACCAAGTTCATACATAGCAGTGTGATTCTACATTTAGAATTTTACCAACTGAAAAGAAGTATTTAAGGGGATGTGGCAATTCTTGCATATTGCTTTAAAGCTAATAGTATTGTTTCTATCTGCATACATTTTTAAATTTCAGAGAGATTTTCTAAATGTGACCTGATTTGATTTTACAATAACTGAGTAGGATGTTAAACACAAATATTATTTTCACTGCATATAAGAGTTTTCTACAGCTGAATCTTCATATTTTTATCAGGTTTTAATTTCTATTTGTGCCATCCTCTCGATTTTTCAAACCATCCTTTGCTTTTTATACTTGCTTCACTTGGATCAAGGCTTTCAAATGAGCTCTGGTACGTTTTTCTACCTGTTGCTATAAGTTGATACACGTGACTATGCTATTCACAGTCATAGCTCCTGGGACAGGGACCCTGAGCCTGGTAAGGATCAGACGCCTATCTGACTCCCCCAGCCAGGAGACAGCAGGCTCCAGTGCACATTAGTTGGGTGAGCGGGGTTCTGTCACTCACCCTGTCTATGTATTCATTTCTTATCTGTACAATGTTGATATCAGAGAAAGTAATTATCTCATGGATATCACTCGCTTAAAAATGCTACGATTCCATAAAAGATATATGGTCACATGACTGTATCTATGACCAAACTGAGGCTACAGCACAGGTCTCTAGGTCACTACTTATCTTCCCTTTGCCCCATTCTTCCTTGTCATCTGACACTGAACCAGTTAAATCGTGGCACTTAGGAAGGGAGCACAGAAACGAGCTCCAACAGTATTGAAGAGTTGTTTCATCCCGTCTACTCCTCCAAAACTAGTGCGGCTCCATCCGTGAAATCAGCTGGAGGTGACAGAGGGGAGAGAGTTTGGAATCTGTTCTATTCTCTGTCTCTTCTTGGATAGGAAATCAACATTCAGTAAAAATTATGGTCCTTGTGTGTAGCCGTAGGCAGGCTGGCCTGGTCGTCTTCCTACTAGCAATGCAAACTGATTATTTTGGTTTTAGTCTTGTCCATTAGGGCATCTCTTGTCTTGTGGTCATCAAGAATCTATTGTTACTGAGCTTTTGCTCTCAGATAAAATCAGTTTCTGAAGCATTCACATATACATTGCTGAAAACTCTTTCATCACACACACAGACACAGGCAGACAAACAGGCACACACACAGACACACGAACTCTTGTACACATGCATGCACATGCACTCACTCACACACAGTCACTGAGCACAGTGCTTTAGTTTGCACAAATGAGAGTCTTCCCTTTGTAAACTAAAGGAGAGGAATTCCACATATATTCACGCCCTGATCAACCTTGATATTCAAAATTGCAAAAGTTCTAAGAAGCAATGTGTTCCTTTTTATTAAAAAAATGCTTTTGATTGCTTTCGAGTTCTGTTTCTGAACCACTGACAAGTATTTTGTTTGTTTGTCTTTTAATAGCTTCAGGTGGGACCTAAACATTTGATGAATTCCATCCATTCATAGCATGTTTGTTAAATAGAAGCTCTACATCCTGTTCAGGATCAAGGAGGAACATTTTTGTTTGTTAGCATTGGTGAGATTTGGTGTCGGCTGTATGCTGTAACTCTCCTCATGTTGAAACTGCTTACCTAAGGATGCAGGGCTCTGCACCTGAGCTCTTGAATTGAGACATCAAGGTGTTCCTCCTCTCATTCTCTTATTCTTCTGTTTTTAAAAAAGAATTCTGTCAGTTAAATCAAATTCCTGGCCATAGTATCCTTTCTGGAGTATGTCAGAGCAAAGCAAAGGTATACAATTTTTTCCATCTTCTAGATTTTTCCTGAATGTGTGAAAAAGCTTGTTTTGATGAACCAGTGTTAAAATAAGAAGAAAGAAAATAAACCAACTGGGAGGAAATATATAAACAATTATTTGTTAAAGGAATTTCAAGGTTAAAAAACATAAGGTCTGTCTAATTTTTATGTCACTGATGAGCTTTTCTTGAGGTGCACACCTTTTTGGGTGTGCAATTTAACTAAAATTTCCCTGAGGCAAGAGAGGCGTTTCCAATTTCCTCGTTTTCATTATATCATAATATCTTTGCCTCTAGGTGTTAAAATTATAGTCATAATCCACATAAAAACTGTCAGTTTTAAAATGCATCCATTATGATCTCAAATAGATATTCAAACTATGAAATCGTGAATATCCACGCTCCACCACTATCTGAACTCAGAAAATGACAATTTGTCATTGACACTGCATTGATTGAGGGAAATCAGGGCTCTGTTAGGATGGACAATAAGTGAGAGGAGAAGGTGTTGGATAGGCCGTGAAAGACACCCACTAGGATGATTGGCTGTCTTCTTTGATGAAAGTTGCTATGATCTTGCTGAGCAGAGACATGATTTCTTTTCTTATCACTGTTTCCAAAGGCCCAACTCAGTGCCAAGCAGCACAGAGGGAAAAGGTCCTAGTGAACAAAGCTTAAAGACAGCTTGATAGTCCAGGCAGCAAACGATGAGTCCCCGAATTTATAGAGGAATTGATGCGAAAATTAAAAAACTGAAAGTTAAGAAAGTAAAAATAACATGGCAGCATTGGTGAATGGTTGGATTGGGGCTGAGGAGAAGAAACAAAATGAGGAGAGTCCTCAGATTCCACAATGGGAAGGAATGCTGCCAGAACTGAGAAGGATATGGAGGAGGAAAGCCAGTCTGTGGGAGAGAAGGATATGGAAGGAGTGAGCAGGGATACCTATGCACGAGGAAGTTTTGTTGGAGGTGGTGGCACCAGACGTTGGCGCAGACACGTAAAGCATAGGGAGTGCATTCCTCATGCACAAAGGTGACATCGTCAAAGATATATATGGAAACAAGGACTAAGGTCATGTGTAAGGACTAGAGGAAAGGTAAACTGAAATAACACCAACAAGACGGGATAGAGGACAGTGAAAATCCAAGATGAAAATGTACGTAGTTTACGATATCTGCAAGGAGGAACCATGAAATATTTTTAAGCACCACAGTGATTTTGTAGAAATATAGGTAAATTAACCAGGCAACTGTGTACAAAATCACATGGTATATTAAGAAAATAATTATTTGTCCCCTGCTATGTTCCAGACACTGTACATCACCCAGGAGTTGACAGCGAATAAGACAACAGGATTCCTACGCCACAGACAGCACAGCTAAGGGAGAAAGAATCTAGAGATAAGTGTCCAGTGAGAAGTCTACTGTGATAGTCCAGGTTTAAATAAGGAGTCCACTGAGAAAAGTAAAGAGGGTTTTGTTTTGCTTTTTTTGGCTTTTGTGTTTTGTTTTCTTTTCTTAGAAAAGTAAGCAGTATTTGACAAATGATTGTAAATAAAAAGTTGGAATGGGGGACTGTAAATGAGAGACATTTTGAATGTCTAGTTTTAAAGACTGGCTCTTGTGAAAAACATGGTGACATGAACGAAATCAAGAGCAATGGGGAAGGAAATTCTGTAATGGGGAATAAAGGAGTCACCTTTTTATTTTAACTACTAAAATTCTAGAATATGCTTTCACAAAGCTTCTCCTTGTATTTTCCCCAATTATTTTGTATGTCCCTCAAATTTTATCTATCACAATCCACCTGGAGCATGAAACTTTGACATCTAGTAGAAGTTGTTCTTCCTAAATTACTCCAGTGTGGTAATACTTGGCAGGGAGATGGAATACATGTGGGTAGTTCTGTGGGTAGTTGTGTGCATATGAATGCACATTCTCCACATTATTGTGAAAAGCAGAACCTACTTTTAAGGTAAACATTGATGTGAAACTAGTTGAATTTTACATGCAATTGCAAATAAGTTTATATTGTCTAACTATAATGTATTTCACAAAAAACTTAAAACAGCAAAATGATAAATCAATTAATTTAAAGCAAGCCATGTGCCTGTACAATCCTGTCAAACTCTCAAACATGTATGAACTAGTTATGTAGACTTCTCTGGGCCTGCGCTTTGTCGTCTTTGAAATGAGGAGACTGGGCTACACAATTTCCCAAATATTTTTCCATTTTTATTGATGTGTCTGATTATGTATAACGAGCATGTGCAGGAAAAATAATCAGTTTGATCTCTCTTGTAAAACAGAAAAATGTTTTAGAGTCTTTCATCATCTCACTGACCTCTTTGGAAGAAAAATTCCTATGTGCTGTGTAGAAATCATCAACTTCCGACAACCTGCTCTGCTGGTTCTGTCAACACAGTGTTCTAGGTTATGTCCCACAATGGGCCATCTATCCAGGAAGGAAAGGAGGATTCAGATGTGAAGCCACCTCATTCTTATGAGAGATGGAAGGAGAGAGGAGGAGCACACCATTCCCCAAGAACTGAATGTATCATGTGTGAGAGTTTTTTGGAGGGGAAGGGAGGAGAGAATTTTATGATCAATAAAATGATGAATTAGTTTCTGTTTTCATTTAAAACATTTACACTGTCTGTATTAGTAAATCATTAATCATCTAGATATCAGCAATGGTTTCTGGTCCTTTGGGATTTAGATATGTTTAAATCAAACCACCTACTACCCCAATTCTTGGAAAAAGTCCCTTGTCCTGACCAAGAATTCTGTAACTTCCGAGAAGTTGACACATACATGGTAAGCTCTGCTTCCAAGTTTCTCTCCAGCTCTTTTCTTGTTTCTTCTCCAGTCCAGAATTGGAAGTTAGCCCCTTTCCCTCCATTGCCTCAAAGACAGAAGAACCAACAAATCCTTTCGAAAAGTTTAATACCTTATCCACACAGCATTTTATACAAGCCATGTGTTCATGTAGCAGAGTTCACTGTTCTTAAAAGCCCAGTTGCTGTTCCTCCACGAGGACTTATTTCTGGGCACTCGACTCTGCAGATGCCAGTCTCCTGCCATATTGCCGACTCCCTTTTACCACTTTGTTTGGCACTCCTTCATTTCTGTTCAAGTTAGCTATCTCTGCTGTCTCCCATATTTCAGAGCCCTTAATTTTAGAATCACCCTTTCCAAATTCTAAGTGCTTGGCAGTGCATTTGCCTAAACAAATACAGCCTCTTTCTGGGTATAACTAAAGTGACTGCTATTAAAGTAATATACACACAAATATGTCAGTATGTGAGTGTGTGTGTATGTATGCGTGAACTTCACTTCGCATTGAAGCAAGTTTCAGTATGTTCTAAATTCTTTGGAAAAATGTACCATTCTATAAAAAGGCACCCATAATTATGGCTCTCCATCATGATAAGCAGTCTTTATTGAAGTTTCTGCCATGCCGTTCTTTCTGAGTAACAGAGGGCCCTGCTTCAAGCAAAGCCAGTTGCCTGGGAAAGCCAGCCTGCACTGTGACCCACTTCCCCACATTTTACACTTTGGTCCCATATTTTACCTGGCAAGACAAGAACTGTGGTGAGAGCTGTGTTGGCAGCTGACCCACTGGCAGCAGGCCTGCCGGGGAAAAGATGTTGGTGCCTTTTCAAGACTGCCATTTGCTTTCCTCTTTGTGTTTCTGTGAGTACACAAAGGTTCAAAGAATAAGAAATGATCTTTCTCGTCCCCTGTGATTACAAGCCCCTCTATCCAGTCCTGTGGCAGCTTCTTCAGAATAGCCTCATCAGTTGTGTGTGGTGCATAGTGAGGTAGGAGCATGCATATGCTTTGCATTGTACTAATCACATGAAGCTTGAACTAAGCAATGAACAAATGAGCCAAGTACAAAGACAGGAGGGCATCAGGTTCACTGTTTGGTGCTTTTAAAATACCAGGCATTACTAGAAAATGTGCTTTGAAAGAATTTTTTTTTCTTTTTCTTTTTCATCCCAAGAGAAGATCTCTCCCAACCATGATACTCATTGCCCTTTCTGTCTTCTTGATTTCCCTTCCTGGGTCTGAGTAATTTAAGGAGATAGATATTCTGTTTGTAAAAACAGGTATGGGATGTAGGGGCTCAAATTACTAGTGATCATTAAGGAGCTGGCACAGATCATCTTAAAACTATACCTTAGATTAATGCAATTAAGCCCTTTCTTACGCAACACAGTCTTGTAACTTTTAGACTCCAGAAATAGCACAGCAAAAATATTTTGTACATTTAATAAAGTCTCATTGCAGGTGCCATCACAAGCTGACAAAGTGTGACCTAAAGGGTAGGATTCAAGTCACCAGTTGTTTCAGAAATCCCAGGAGACTGACCTAACCCACATTATAAGGATATCCAACTGAAATTTTATATTGAGCTCTGATTACAAAAGGACCTGACCTCTGGATTTAAAGTAAGTTGAATATATATAGAATTTCACTTTTGGCCTAATTACCTAATGGCCTTGCTTCTTTCTTTGAAACTGTTCCTGTTCCTTTCAGTCTATACCAGCCCCGTCTTTTTCTGTTCCCAACGTCTGTTTGGGCAGTTGTCTCCAAATACCTTAGTCCAGGATACCAGGAGGAGAACCTACCCTTTCTCCCATAGAAATGCAACATTGTTTCCCTTCTGTTACAGGAGACACAGAATTTAAATTTGTCAACAAATTTAAATGAACGCATTCTTGGTGATTGCGATAAAGATGGTCACATGTAATGTGGCTGTTGAAATATTATTTGTGGGAATGTGAGATGTTGAGACAGGGCCTCATAACAAAGGAGGCACTTATGTCTGCCTCAGGGCTGCATACGGCCAATTCACGTGGCTCAACTCCACAGTCAAATTGAGAATTCAATAGTTTATCTCTGGTGCATGCAAAGAATCCCTGTTCTTCCTCAAAAGTAGTTTAGAGGAGTTAGACTTTGAAAAGCTGTGTTTTCTCTGGTTAAATGTAAAACTAGTAATAAAGGCAATAAACTTTGTTCTAAGAGAGCTTCGAGAGAACTGCAGGGTTTAAGGCGGTAGCTTTGGAATCCCTCACAGTTTAAAAGCATTTGAACTACTTGACGATGGTGCATGTGGAGCCCATCCAGACTCGTAACTCCTCACACGGTCCTGGCGGTACAGCCTGCACCTCCTGGTTATTATCAGCTGTGACTAACACCGGTAACCACCTAAAAGAACAATGGCGATTTTTTGTTTCATCACATGGTGAAAGAGCACTATTGGCACACTTTTATCTGTGACTCAGAGATACATTCGCAGAGGACTAATAAGGAGAGGAATTTTGTGTGGATGGTGAAGTTTCCTCCACCACCAGTGGGAGCTCCTTACCTAAACGTTTCCCATAGTTAATCCACCCTACAGTAAATTTCAGCCACTGAAGTGAAGGAGCAGATCTCCACAGAACTCACAAGGTGCTTGTGTGCATGTGTGTGTGCCTGTGTGCACCATTACGTGATTTTTAAGTGCCTTAAAAAAATAGAACAAAAATTCAGAAGGGATTGCTATTGCCAGCAAAGGAAGCAGAAGCAATGGCTATAATAATGACATTCTCTTGAGACAATTATATTACAAAGCTAATTTAAAGTGATCCCCTAAATTCTCCCTCCAACTGTTAAAACTGGGTCCTCGGGGGTTAGAGCTGTGTAAGGCCTCATAGCAGCTTTTCTGCAGCTTGAAGTCACTCAAGACAGCACAGGCCTCTCACACACCTGCCTCTTCATTCTCCCTGTTAGAGAGGTAGTTTTTCCTTTCAATTTTTATCCTATCCTGGTCTGAGGAGCTTGGATTCAAACCATGCACAAATGACAGAATTCATTTTTCTTTTTATTTTTGACTTAGGAGAACAGGAAGGAAAGTAAGATTTTAAAAAACAGAAAGAGAGAAAAAAGAAGATGAGTATGGAGATTAACCAAATGCAGAGATTTTTAAATTTCTGAACTATTAGTGTTCAAATTTTAAATGGATACGATTGGTGGTGTTATGTTCAGCTTGAGTGGTTGTGTGAAGATTGTAGGAACTCATCTGGCTTCCCTGAAGTCAAGCTGGGTGTGTGTGCAGGGCATAAAATGGCTGGAAGAGATTGTTGGTTTCAGTGGGGGTGTAGGTGGGGCAATGTGTGATTCCTGCCTTAGAAGCCTCACCCTTGGATACAAAGGTTATTCAATAAAATGTCATGATTAATAAACAGCTGCGAAGGAGGGGGTGGACAAGCTGGGGCCACAAAAGACAATCAAATTAGCCCAATCCACCATCAACACAAAATGGATTCCTGCCTAAGTAATAATTGCTGGGCACTCACTGTCCCTTATGAACTGGGCCTTTGCTTCTTGTTCTAATTCTCAGTTTTAGCAAGAGAAAAGAGGTGGGTCTGTAAATGAAAGCACAAGAGAGAAAGACAGAGGTAAAGAAGCTATAAATGTCTCCTGCTCCAGTGACTAAGGCAGAGCCCCCTCCCCAACATGCCCTTTCAGAAGAAACACGGGAAAAGTAAGGAGAAAAAGATTAGAAAAGTGATGAGAAAAGAATGAGAGATTTTGGCCAGCCTTTTGATGTATATGGACTATATATAGTAGCCTACTGAACAGCAGATACTCCTGGGGGGAAAGAAATAGAAAATGCAAAAAAAAGAAAAAAGAGCTGAAGATAAAGTTCTCTAAATCTGAGTTAACTTAGATAACCAGGATTTAGAGTTACTTTTAGAGAAAAGTGAGGGCTCTGGGAATTTGGAAGAATGAGCCTAAGGAAAGTTGGACTGAAAGAAAGACTAGAATCAAAACATATTTACTTAAATTTTTATTCATATATTAATAAATCTGAGTGGCAAACTTTATTAGGAGACATTTATTGCTTTTTTCCACGTGCTGTTTATATTTTTTTCCAAAAAAAACCTTCAGACGATATCACTAATATTATGTATATTTTTTCAGGATTAGAGGAGAGAGAAAATAGTGTTTTTTGAAACAGGGGGTCAAAGGAAAATAGCAGGGAGTGACAATTCAAAGGTCAGCTGGTAAGTCAACTATCGCCCACAGGGGGCGCAAATTGTCTGTGGTAAGATCTTTAAGATGGGCTCCAAGATTCTCGTGGCGGTTATTCAATTCAACCTAGGTGCGTCTGGGAAAGGCCTTTACAAATGTAGTTAAGGTCCCAGGTGAGCTAACCTTAAGGTATGGGGATTACCCAAGTAAGCAGAGCCCTGTCAGGGAGGCCTTCACAAGCACAGACTTTTCTCAGGCTGGGTGCAGAGGTCAGAGAGAGGGTAAGGTGACCGGAGACTGGACGTGAGAGGTTTGCCTGCTGCCAGGTTATGAGAGGTCTGCAGGACCAAGAATGAGGGCGGTCTCCAGAATTGAGAGCAGCCCTGGCAGACAGGCAGCAAGGACACAGGGATCTCGGTCCTAGAGTCTCAAGGACGTGAGCTCTGCCTGTATCGGGGATGACGGAAGAAGATTGGGAGCTCCAGGTGGGAGCACAGCCAGCTGACCCTTGATTTCAGCCTCATGAGACCCTCAGCAAAGGACCCAGCTACGCTCTCCCGGACTTTTGACCTACAGAAGTACAAGATCATAGATGGGTGTTGTTTTTAAGCCACTAAATTCGCAGTAATTTGTTACAACAGCAATAGAACACTAACACACCTTCATTAAAGAAATGAAAGAGAAAGGAGGAAGGAAAGAAGAGGAATTTATCAGCCATCCGGGGCTGCCACTTCTTCCTCCTCAACACAGGCGTGGATTTCCTCCTCCGGTTCCTAACCTGCAGGCAGCTCCCGTGCCAATCCACAGGTCCCCTGAAATCCCAATCGTCGCCCAGAACCTCTCGCAAGGTTTGTATCAGCCAGGGTGAGGCCCTAATCTCCACACTGAGACGTCGTTAGATATTCCTAAATTAACATTTTAGAGACATTTCCTGTTTATTAGATTCCCTTTTGAGTATATACTTCAATTTATGAAAAGAAAATGAAATTCTTATGAAGTATTAGCACTGCATTTTTAAAATTATATATTCCAAGTTCCAAATAATTGAGCTACAGGACACAAACTGCAGGCAAATTGTAAGTTCATGTGTGTGTGTGTGCGTGCATCCCCAGATGACCTTCCTTTTAGTTTGCTATCATTTCAACTTTGGATTGAATAGTAGAAAGAACTATAAGCATATTAAATATCAGGGGATAAAAAATCATTTTGCTATTCTTTTTCTTAGCTTTGGGAATCAGTGAAGGAATTTTTAGAGTGATAACTGCAGTGCCTTCCCGAGAATACCTAGGAATCTCTGCCCCACCCTATGGAGTAAATAACCTGGTTGTTACAATAATGAAAACACGTTAGGGAATTTCCCAAGAACGTATAAAGACAACATTATCATGGCATCTACCTGCTGTGTGCAAGAGGTCCACATTTGCCAAATGTGGCCATGGTGTTCTTAAAATCTAAAGAAAGCTAGACTACTGCAAAAAATAGTTTACCCTCACTTCTTTTCTGTACTGGACACTGTTTCGGACCATATTTTACTTTTTTCCAGCCTCTACACTGGATCTACTTATTAGGAAGTAAATTAAAAAGAAAGGCTCTTGTTATATTTTCTTGTCAATAGTCTGTCTGTGTTGGCAGGAATTCTAAAGTCGAAACACTTATGGCAGCAGCAGGAACCTAACTTAAAAATTACGTGGAGAAGTGGATGAAGCAAGGCGTCGCTGTGTGAGCTGTCTGCCTGCCGAGCACTTTAAATTTCTCTCTCTTTTTTTATGATCTAAAAATAACCAGAACAGATTAACTAAACCTGCAAATAAAGAGATAGGCATGTGGAAAACGCAACCAGATTTTGAAAAATGTTCATCTGGAAAAGGAAAATTAAAGGACATTTTAATCCACCTTTTCCTGGTCATTATTAATATGATATACACTGAATTTGTGTAATGCAGCCTTCCAATTCAATTGTGTAGCTAATGGTTGTAAACAAATGAAGCATTTCAAGCCCTCTTCCACCAACTCTTTATCCTTTGTTACTTATTAAGAAGGAAAAATTTCCAGAAATATCTATACAAGTTACTCTGGATTTATTCAAATCTGTGGAAAGAGAGAAACTTAGTAAGGGGCAGGGATCCAAGCCCATTGCTCTATCTCTGGGTTGACCCCATTGTCCTTTAAGCTCTAAGCTCTGTAAATATTTAATTTCTGATACCCCCCAAATATGAAGTCATTCTAAAAGAACTCCTCCTCCGAGTATCATTTCTGCAGGCGTTAGCTGTGTGACGTTTATGGAACTTAAAGTGGTCAAGGAGATAGTTGGGAATCTGTGGAGTCTTTCCAGGGTTTCACGCAATTGCCTGTGTTTTGCTGCATTGGTTTGAGTTGTTCTTATGTAACTGTTGGGAAGTCATCATTTAAAATATATCCTAGATAATTTAGAGTTTCCCCCACCGTTAATATCAGATTAAACAGAGCCTTACAATCCTTTGGAAAATTCTACCAAAATTGCACCTGTTTGTTGCATATTTAAAAAAAGGAATTAGTACATTTTGTTATTAAAATCTTAAGGTAGGTGGTAGATGTAATTTCCCCAAATGCCTGACAGCTCCCACACGGTAGCTTTTTCAATGAGAAAGTATGACTCACTCAACCTATGGATGAGCTAATTGCGCTTTTTCATTTTATCATCAAGTTTGAATAGAGCAAGGTTTGATTTGGATAAGACTCCAAAACGTATACATAAGTAACTAACACCAAGTGTTGTTTAGAGAAGTCTTTATATCATGTCTTGACCACATAATATAAGTAGAACTTAAATTCAAATTTTGTCTATTGTAAAATCACTATTGTGCTATTTATTTGGAATTACAAACACATCATCTAGGGAAATCTGGGAGTAGAAAGAAAAGAACCACCATGTATTTATCTCTGACTCTATCCTAGGCACAATGCTACTTAGTTTATACATTCCATTTATCACCTTTATTCTCACAATGATAACCTGCTCTTACTATTTAGGAAGTCACTGTAGAACTGGCAAACAAATTAAACTTTAAAAACCAGCACATATACAGTTCTAATAGGAATATGCAAAATATTATCTGTTTTAATATGAAGCAGGAATCATCCTGCCCTCTGGACATCTCCCCAGAAGTTTCCACATGATCAATATTTAGGTTTTGGCCCTTAAAAATAAAGTGATTATATATATGGTCTGTCTTCTTTGGTAGGAACTCATCTTTTTGTGTTTTGTTTCCCTCTTTCATGAGAAATCTCTTCTTTGTTTTCAAAATCTAAGCATATATATTCTTTTCCTTTATTTCCCATCATTTACTGCTAACAAAGACCTTCCAAGTGTCCCTCTAGTTTTTCTAGAAGGATGACTCACTCCTCAAACTTACCCCTCTGGATGAGCTTATCCCTAGCAATGCTTCTCTCTGCTCTTTTGGCTCTCATTTTTGGGGTTACTTGACCAGCAGAGAGGCCTACATGCAATTTGGACTCTTCCTAAGAAGTGGTATTTCCAAATGCACTCACTCATAATTTAACAAGAAAAGTTTAAAAAAACATTTCTAAAATGAGACAAATTTACCTCTAAATAAGAAAGCCTGATTTTTTGAAATATAGTTTATTTATAAAAATAAATAAACCATAGATCAAGAGACTATTACTAAGAATATTTGGTTTATAGTTAATTTTTATGCATACACCTCTGCCTTACATTGGAAAATTTTCCATTGTCTCCTGACTCAGACTTGCCCATTGTTACCAAATAAAGACAAAGGTCTCCTTGAGTAAGGGCTCAACCTTATGTCAACTCTTCCTTTTGGCAATCTGCAGGAGCCCACGTTTAGTTTAGGACTCGGTTCAAGATTTCTCTTCCACAGATGTTGACTTAATTTAGGGACTTTCAATTTCCCGTATCAATGTGCCCAAGCCTGTGGTTTCACTTAGTAAGTGGATAAATATCTCCAGTTGATGCTTCTGTGATGATAGACATTCAGGTGAATAGGTAAAAGGTGCACCGTAAACTGTAAAGTGGAAAACACTAAGTAAAGGGGCACTGGAATTTGTTCGAATTTTCAAGTAAAATGTAAAATACTCCAAAATTGCCTCAATTAAATATTGAAATGAAAAGGGTCATGATAAGATGGTTCTTCCAATTATTTGGCATATGAAAAGATAATCCTACAAAAAGGCCTCACATGAATAACTTAATTTAAACCTGCTA
Source organism: Equus przewalskii (assembly GCF_037783145.1). Classification (NCBI taxonomy): domain Eukaryota; kingdom Metazoa; phylum Chordata; class Mammalia; order Perissodactyla; family Equidae; genus Equus; species Equus przewalskii. The sequence goes on from NC_091846.1 coordinate 72,911,965, forward strand.
ACCACTTTCTCACCTCAGCAGGAGTCCACCTTCCCTTTGTCTGGAGGCTGCTTCCCTCATCTTCGCTTTCTCAGTACTGCTGCACACAATATCCAAGCCCCACCTCCCACACAGGGAATTCTTCATTCTGTCCACCCCTCCTGCAAGACTTCTGACCATCGATTCCTCTTCACACCTTGCTCAGGACATAGGAAGCGTTCAACCACTCTCTCCCACTCCTCTGGAGGGCATGAGGCCCAGAGAATCTGCCTCAGGTGGACCCATCCACCTAAAATTCCTTCCCATCCATTGGTCTTCTACCCCTTAGGAAGGTGCTGGATATGGGACATCTAGAAGTAACCTGCAGTGTCTTTAGGCTACACCCTATGAAGTTAACAAATGTTTTCCTATGCTCTGGAATCACCCACATCTTCTGCAATTTCATTCTCATCCCCTTTTCTGAGCGTGACTCTGCAGGTTGAAATACTAAACCATGTCTTACTCACCAATAGGTGTTTGAGTTCTACTCACATAGTTTCCCATTCTACCAAAGTCATCTTCCCCTGAGCTCCCTAAGCTTTGCTGTTTGCACTCCAAAATGCTTTGCTCTCTTAGAAAAACCCAGATCTTGTACATCCCATTGTGAAAGGGAACACTAACCCCAGTAACAGTCAAACCCAGAAAGCCCAGTGACTTCAGACCAATAGAAAGTTATTTCTAACTCATATGAAGACTAATCAGAACTGGGGCAGTTGGGAAGGCCCAGAAGCAAGAGAACCTCTGCACCATTGAGAGTCAAGGGTCACAGCAGACGATGGCTCTGCTGTCCTTAACACATGGCCTCCATGTTTATCCCAGGCTTCGGCATCCAGCCTGCTGGATGGTATAGGATGGAGATAGAGACAGGGTTGCAAGGGACATATTTTTGGACCTGGCTTCGAAGTGGTTTATATCAGTCACATGGACATGCTTAATGACAAGAGAGCCGAGAAAATATATTCTATCTCCGTGCCCAGGGGGAAAGGGAGATAGATACAGATAGTGAAAAACTGACCAATCTCTAAACAAATTTGTCTGTCACATCAAGCATGTTCGTATTGCATCACTATCAGTTTTGGTGCCTACTTGGAATGCTCACCCCATGTAAAAACAAAACAAAAGAAAACAAATAAAATACGAATATTTATTCTCAACTACCTTTTCTGTTATTTTCCCTAGAATGATCCTCATAGAAAGCTTCTTTACTATTTGAAAAGAGTAAAAGGGAACGATTGCTACAAGAAAGAATGGGAGATCAACTTTTGTTAATCTAGGAAAATATGATCCCTGTATCTTTACATGCATTTATAATGTTTAACTTCCTGATGGTTTTCATTCCAACTAAATATCTTGGCTGGATTTCTGGTTTCTTACCATGAGCTAGCACTGTGCTGAGCTCTGTGTATAAATTATTTGATTTACTCCTCCCAATCCTTAGGAAATAGGCACACTTATTACTTCTACTTTTCTGCGTGATTAAGATGTCTTGTTGAAGGTCCAACAAGACCTATTTTGGGTTTTGAGGTCCTAGGACCTATGTTGGAGCCCTTAGTACACATATATCTTGCTTATAGAATCACAATATTGCTGTATTTCATAGGGAAAATTATTTTATATGCTCTAGAGAAGCTGGATTTTTACAAAGATCCCGGGGTAAAAATTTTTGTAAGTCACACTTTTGTCTTGTGTTATTTTTCTCATAAATTAAGCAAATGTTTATTTTAGAGTACCTACTTTCTATTCAATTGTAAAAATAAAAGTGTTAAGTAGCATTAATTATAGCATTGATCCATGGGGCTAACTAGAGCTAAGTCTGGGAGATAGCAATAAATAAAAGTATACTCAACTAAGAGAAAATAATAGAAACATGAAATATAGTCTGAATTTTGTCACTCAAATTGTATGTACTTATTATGCTGTATAAAGATTATGGTGATCAAGTAAGGCTCTGTGAATGAGGAGGGCACTGGAACAGGATGAGAAAAGATAAATTAGGAAAAGAAGAGAGGACAGGAGAGGAGAAAATCTTGGGGGAAACAATGGGAGAAAGCTCAGAGGTGAGACAATGTGGAAATCAGAACTGGAGGCTGAATTCAACATGTGGAGTGTCAGGCAATAAATTTTGACCTGTGGTAAAAGATTTTATGCTGAAGACAGGAACAAGGGAATACAGACAAGAGACATTGGAGGTATAGGATGGGGCTTGTGTAAGAGCACAGATCTAGACACATAACAGCATGAAGGTGCCATTTCCCTGCTCAGAACCCTTCAATTGTTTTTCATTGATTGACAGATAAAGTATATAATCTCATCCATTGATATTTCAAATCAGATATCTTTTATCTCAGGGGATTGTTGTAAAAATGAACTGGACTGATAAATGTGAAAATGTTTTCTAGACACCAGTGTGCTCTATGAACAACAATCTCATCTCCATTTACTTGCCAATGAACCCATTTCCTCCATGAAACACATTTTGCGTATTCTTGCCTATGTAACTTTCTGTTCACATCCATGGTCATTTACAAAGTTAATTAGAATTCAGCGTAATAAATACCTGGTGCCTGAGCAAGGAGAGTTCAGATTCGAGAAATAATTTGTTAAGAGTCCCTGTTCTCCTTTTATCAGATCATCTGGAGCTTAACTTCTACTTTTGAAATCTAACTCTCCTTTGACCACTAAAGCCAGGCTTAGCTCTCCCTCCCTCTTAACTATCACAGTGCTTATCTGTTCACATTTTGTGGCTGTATAGCGACATCAGCATTCTAAGCTTCTTGCATATATCACCCCTTTAGATTTGAGTCTGTTATTTGAAGATATTTGATTCAGTTGTTGAACTTCCATCAGCATCATCTCCAAGCTTTAGCTCCTTTGGCAAATTCTTTGTTTGTTTTTCTGTCTTCCTTCATTGGAATGAAATTTCCATGAATGTAAGTATTTAACTGTCATATTTATCTGCTATGTCTCCAGTGCAGCTATATCTCCAGTGCACACAAGTGTGGCTCACACATATTGGACACAAAAACAAAAAACAGTTGTGGAATTAGTACTTGCCAACCCCAATGTATCCTGCTCACATCCCCGGGAGTACATAGCCAAACACCCTTTTCTACCTTTGTTCAGCAGTATGGACCAGGAAAAAAACACCTGACCCACAGGGAAATAGAATTCACTCACTCATGACTTGTCCTGAGCAGTAGAGAGACTGAAAGTCAGTTAGTCAGTCATTGATGAATTTCGAATTTGGAAAGCCATGGAATTTTAGAGACAAGGTGGCTCCCTTGGGGTCACATGCAATAATAAGCTGGATGGGAGAACGACTCTACTAAAGGAGAAAAGTGGAGGCAATGGGATGATCACTTGGTGGGAGGAGAAGAAAGAGATCATATGACCCCACAGGTAAAGAGAAAGAGGAGAAAGTGGAGAATGACAATACCTGTAGGAGCTGCCTTGGTTATTGGTAACTTCCCACTTTCCAGTTGAAGACACTTAAGAGACCCAGCTGTACTTGATGCTCTTGTGATCAATGAAGTTCTAATCAATAATTATGATGGTTTGAGGTGAACAGCTTTCAGAAGGGAAATGACTGGCTCTCATATCCTTAGTAGCCAGAATCAGAAGGTCATTGCCTTCCCTTTTCTTTAATCCTACAGTTAATCTATCACAAATAGATTGCGTTCTTAAGTTTCTTCCCAAGTAACTAAGCCATGAGAACCAGGGACAGGCAATCTATGTTTTGCTGATGTTTGAGCCCCAGTACCTGCTACGTGTAAAGGCTTACTGCACTCACTGGTTTACTCTACAGTAAGTGCCCACCTCTGCCACACAATGATTTAGACACTGGGCAGATTGCAGTGAACAAAATCAATAGCCCCTCCTTATTATCTGGAGCTTGCATTCCAGTGGGGGAAGGCAAGAGATGAACCAAAATTTAAAAAGTATTATACAAAAATGATAAGTACTGGAGATGGTGATCTTTTCAATGAAGAAAAAATGGAACCAAGTACAAAGGATTAGGATGTTCTGAAGAAGGCTGTAATTTGTGAAATAGTGATCAAGAAAGATCTAACTGAGAAGGTGATGTTTGAGCAGATACTAGAAGGAGGTGTTGGAGAAAGAAGACAAAGTACCTGTAAACGTTTTTTGGAAGAACATGAGATATATAAGTAAAAGTAATTGCAAAGATGCTAATACAAGAATGTGTGTTGTGTGTGAAAGGAATTATAGGAGAAGAGGTGTGGCGGGAGCAGAGTGGGTAAAGAGAGAGAATAAGGGAGGAGGTTACCAATGGTAACGGGAGGCCAGATCATGTAGTGCTTTGTAAAGCATGGTGATGACTTTGGCTCAGACGCTGAGGGAGATGGTCAGCCATTGAACGGTTGCAATCAGTGGAGTGATGGGATTTGACTTACATTTTAAAAGGATCTTTCTCTTTGGAGGACAAGGACAAAGATGGAGCATGTTAGGAAGAAGTTACAGCAATCCGAGGAAAAGGTGATGGTGTCTCTGTTAGGATGTAGTCCTCTGTCTGACAGATGAGGAACTTGATTTAGATTTTGGAAAAAGATCAAGATACTGAGCAAAAAAACATAGCTAGCAAATGAAAGAAGGTTTCATTTGAGCAAGATCACCCCCATCTGAGAATCTTCTAGTAGTGCCATGAGGGGAAAGAAAAGAAATGTATAAAGAAATAGGAGGATCAAGAATAGCAATAAAACAAGATCAAATGTTTAAGACAAAAGCTACTGGAAGAAGGCAATGAGTCCTCTAATCAAATACTGGCAATAGCGATAAGATGGGAATAAGGGAGAAAGATACTGGAAAAGGACAATGGCCAAGTAACCAGATGAAACATTGAATTAGGAGAAACGATTGGGGCTAGAAGGAAAAAATGAGAAAAGAAAAGGCAACTCCGAGATAGTTGGTGGGAGCAGTGGGGAAGGACTAAAGTAAGCCTCCACAAACTGGGTTCCAGTCACAGCTCCCCAGCCCCCTAGGTCTGGTGACCCTGAGAAAGCCTCTTCTCATCGTGAAGCAGATTCCTCTCCAAAATCCAATGGAGAGAACATCATTTGGTCTTATTTGCTCACAGTGCTTTGTGGCTTAGATGGGAATATATGGGAAACTACTTAGAACATTAGAAGTTGCTTTACAACTGTATGATTATTATTATTATTATGTGCATGTAGGAAAATTGTTAAAAATATCCAGTTTGGTTTTTTTTCCAAAATTAATCATGATTAAGCATGTGTTTTCCTCTGTAATTCTTTTGTTTTGCAAAGAAGGAGGCAAGAGGGATTGATGCATTTGTAGTTGCCTATATATTTTCTTGTTATCATTTATATCATAATTAAAGTTATTAAAACTTCATTAGATCTGCAAAAGATCTATTGCACGTCAAAAAAAGAAAGACATTAACAGTAAGATTAGGAGTGGAAATACATTTTAAAGATGGGAGCAGAACCTAGAAAAATAAGAACTGCTAGTTACTGTAGCACCTCTGTACATCTCTGTAGCATCTTCTGTAGTATCTCTCTTTACAGTAGGTGCTTCTGAGCTAGAGCTAAGCCATACACATCATGCTGTAATGTAAAGGATATTATACCACGTTTTACAAAAGAGGGCACCAGGACTCAAAAACTGCATTTATTCAACAACCATTTAAATGCTTACTATATTCTGGCCTTGAGGAAACAGTGTTAAGTAATTGTATCCTTAAGCCCAATGGGATAAGACATATAATATCTTAATAATCTATAAATATGACACGTGCTATATAAATGGGGGAAGACACAAACATGCAATAATGAGTACTTAATAAATATAATAAATACATGAATGGTAATATTTCAGAGTCCTAGTGTTATGGAGAACATAGAGCAAAGTGATGTCATGGTGTCAAAAGAGGGAGGATTTCTTTAGATTGGACAATCAGGGACTTTGGAACAAAGACCTGAATAAAAAGAGCCAACAATGTGATATCTTCATTCAGATAATTACAGGAAGAGGGGAAATAAAATAAAATGGCCTCAAGGGAAGACAAGTTTAAGAGATCACTAAAAAAGGTACTGTTAGCACTTAGTATGAAATGCAGAAAGGAGTGGAGCTAATGCTATAGACGTGGGTAGGAATCTGATTACTTGGACCATGTTAGGAGGTTGCATTCTTATTCTAAACCCAATGGGAAAATGTTGGAAGTTCTTCAGAAGGGCATAATGTGGTCTGATGTCTTAAAAGTTCACTCTGTCTGTTGGATAGAGAAATTATTTTGGGAGGGCGAAAGCCATGGAAGAGCAGAGATGAGTTCAGAAGCTTTTTAGTAGTCCAAGCAAAAGATGACTGCGGTTTGGGTCAGAGTTTTAGCAATGGACGTGAAGGAAAGTGAACAGATTCAGATTGTAGTTTGGAAGAGTAACTAGGTGTTGGATTGCAGGAGGTGGAAGAGGGAAAGAGCAGAGTCAAAGATGACTTTCTTTTTGGCCTGAGCAACATGTTGAAGATGAAGTCGTTTGGTGAAATGGACTGGAGAGGGACTGATATTCAACAACCTGGTAAATGATTTGCTAGACACCATTCAAACAGTAAATAGTAAATCAGACAGAGCTTAAAGCCAACCTTGGAAAGTTTCAAGGATTTTGATACTTCATCCTTCTGCCTAGTGTAGAATAGATATAACAAATAAGAAATGTTCCAAGTTTGGAAGGAAATCAAATTGTGAATATATTTAATTGTTCACATAGAAGATGGTTTTGCAGGTTTTCCACTGAGTAGAAACCACAACATACACACACATACACAGAATGACACACAGGTGAGCCTGTTCCTAACCTAGTTCTTCTGATGTCATGTTGTATGTAGGATGTTTGTGTGTTCATGCATTCATATATTTGTTCACGTGAGCAATTTCTCAGTGGAAAGGTATTTATGAACATGATCAACCTGAAGGACTTGAAAAAACATAGTTAGAGCACAAAGTCCACATTTCAAGGACAGAATTCTCCAGTTATTAGGTGTAAGGTATTTTCTCTGTTATTGCACTTTGCTGCAGAGTTTAGGTCTTTCAAAACAGTTTTAGTCCTATAAACTTCCTAGACGGGTCACAGCAGAGGAAAGTATCAAGGGGCCAACATAAGCCCATTTTGGATAAAGGAAATTTAGTTATACAAAGAAAATTGTAGTAAGACTAAAACTATGAATATTGTACAGTGACTTAAACACTAAAACATCTAAGCTAATTGGTGGCTCAGGGCTGAACTACTAGGAAAGTTCCCACACTTCATGCTTAGTGAAAAATTAGGGTATGTGTGGTCAGAAAGAAAATTCCTCTGGTCTAGTGTTACACACTTTAGGTGAATTATGGCTCTCACCCTTCTTAAGCATTTACCATCAGCCACCTAAAGTTAATGGTAAGTATTAGCTCATCAATCTAGGTTACATGAGCATTTGAATTAACTGGATTATGTTGAGATTTACGTGATTAGAATTTGGAAGTCAGGTCCCAGAGTCCTGGTTAAAAACTCTTAATCCTCCAAAGTAGGTCAGCTGAACATTTTAGCATTTTACTTTTACATAATTGCTGAAATTGGGACAATTATTCAGACATTAAAATAAATTAATTTAGATTTAAATGCTTAATTTAAAAAATATGGTGTTTCATGAAGAATAACAAAGAATAGCACAATATGTAATAAAACATTTAAAATTAAATAATAGAAGCATACACATATACGTATATGTATACATATACGTATATGTGTGTGTGTAAATGTATACACATATATATAAGTACACATATATATTTTTTAAATATAAAGTAAAAACCTCAGGACATACAAGGAACACATTCAGAACAACTTTAGGATAGCGGTTATCTCTAGGCAGAGGGAGGAAGGAGGTAGAAAAGGATGGATAATGGCATTTTAGCTGTTTATCATGATGTTTCACTTAAAACATACACATATATAAAGAAGAAAAAAAAAATCCAGTGAGTCACATTGAAGAATTCTGAGAATAACACGGAAATGTGTGACAATGGAATGAAATTAATTTTTCACAGCACATATATGCTACTTGTACTCATTGTATATGCCATGGATGAGAATAAAATTTAGAGGTGAAAATATCATAATTATTTTTCCCTTAAATGCCATGTATTCTTTTATTACTATCAATCCCTGCTTAATGAGGATTGTGTGCCACCCTGAATATTTATCTGATATTCTAGGTAATGGGATAATGCTGAAGAAAACATGTCAAAAGACAATTTTAATAGAAGAATTTTTGAGCTTTGAGTGTATCTGCTTTTCTTTAAGGGCTGACTAACTATATTTGCTCTTATCCAGTGAAGAGTTGAAAGTTAATGTTTTTCCGAATTAATCTATGGAAATCAGAAAATAAATCCTCAGATTTTAGTGTAAGGTTTTACTCTAAATGCAAAAGGTATGTGGGGCTAAGAAGAAAGATCTGAGAGACCTCATTCACTGATGCTAGCCAAGGTGAGGGGAAGAAGGGAAGGAGCAATCCTTGAATCATATCCATTTCTCTCTATCTAATAAACATGGTCCATTATGCATTTTGGTTCTTTTATTTTCTATTTGGAGGTCTAGTGGTTAAGATTCGGCACTCTCGCCCTTGTGGCCTGGGTTCATTTCCAGGCCAGGGAACCACACACCAATTTGTCTGTTGGTATCCTGTGGTGGCTGCACGTTACCTTGATGCTGAAAGCAATGCCGCCGGTATTTCAAATAACAGCAGGGTCACCCGAGGTGGACAGGTTTCTGCAGAGCTTCCAGACTAAGAGAGACTATGCAGCAGGACCTGGCCACCTACTTGTGAAAAAAAAAAAAATGTCTTTGAAAACCCTGTGAATATCAGCAGAGCATTATCTGATACTGGAAGATGAGAGGATGGTGCAAAAAGACCAGGCAGGGTTCTGCTCTGCTGTCCACACAGTCGCTAGGAGTTGGAATCCACTGGATGGCATGAACAAAAACAAGTTTTCTATTTATTCTCAAGAAGGCCAGTCATAAGCCGTCAAAATTAAGCATTGGAGACTTGTGCAGGGCATTCTTAATGAAAATTTGCAGCTGTAGCCTTTGCTCTCACCTGGCTGTCAGCCTAAACATAAGTTTGGAGACAGTGCAAGATACACCATTCCCTGTGATTTCTCGACAGTAGCCTAAATCAGGCATGCTTTCTTTGTAATAGCCAGAGGTGCTTATCAAGAAGGATGGCGGTGTCTGCTGTCTGGGTTGGAAGGCTATAGATTAATGTGTTGTTTTAAAGTATGTAATGTGCCCAAAGGCTGTAGCAATAGGGAAATAAATCATTTGGGGAGGGGGATTCAGGAATGCAAGTGTGGGGGGAACAAAGTATGCATGCAGGTTGCCAAGGGAACCAGAGTTCTGATTAGTAAATGAAGTATAATAACCTGTCCCACATAAATCTCCAGGGTCCTAGAAGGGAGCTTTCAAGTGGATAACAAAGTTGATTCACTAGTTCTCCTTGACACTCAAGCTGAAGATCTAAGTTAAGTTGTTTGTGACACTTGATGACTTCCTTCAAGTATGGTAGTAAGATTCTTGCCCCCATCAGGCCAACTACGTAAGGTGTTTTGAAGTTTGAATTTAGGCTACAATGAAAGAACCCACAATTGAACTTGGGATCAATTTTGAAAATTCAAAAGAAAGTAAAAACATATTCTAATCAAATTAGGTTAGAAAATCATAATGCACTTTAAACTGTCAGATTATTTTTAAAGCATAAACTGCTATAAAATATCAGGTTATGATTGAAGATTATACAGTAGAAAACATTGTGAGAAAGAGTAGTAAAATGATAATGTAAGTTGAAGTAAACTTTGCTTCATTTGCTTGCAGTAAATATATATAATTTATAGTGATACTTTATTGATACAAGGGATGTTTTCTAAGAACTCACAGAAACCTGCTTAAGGAAGAAAAGAAGTCACTGAAATCTTACAGGCCCCAAAATTACACTAAGTATTTGGATGTGAAATTCAAAACAAAACTATGTTAGCCAAGTCATAGAAATTATTTTCCATGACATGATGTATCATTGTGTGTGGTAAAAATCGAGCAGAGTATTCTCAAGGTATACTCTTGGGAGTGATGGGCAATATTCTTTCACTGAAGTTAAACACTTTTATTTATTTTTTTCCACTGAGTGTAGCTTTAAAGTTTTAGTGTTAATTGTTGGCATAATGTGGAGGTTGTATGACTTTACAATGTGGGAGATGGAGAGAGGATGGGCTGTCTTTTATCTACAACTAGGTTTGAACATGTCTTTGTATAACATGTTTTTTAGGAATGACTTTGTTGAAGTTCCCAGAAGGAGCCTTAGGGTAAATATCCTTGCTTATTGCTACAATCCATCTGATGCTAAAGAAACAAATTTGGATGTGATGAAGACATTTCTTCCCTTGAGATCAAACCTGAAACAGAATTATGACAGCTTGTGAATCTAGCCAATACCTTTAGGAAAAAGAAGAAAGAAAATGAAAGATGGAGAGAGAGAGAATGAGAGAGACGAGAGAGACCAGGTCCGCTCAGGGCCAATTATGAAGCCCTATCTGATAATGATGAGAGGTGTCCAAATCCAGGGACCTAAAGGAGACTCAGAATTCAGGCACCATTCTCTGCTGTTTGGGGCATGCCTTCGCCCTTGGAGATAAACCAAGAAGTCAAGCTGTTGTCTGGGAATGCTATACTCCAGAGCACGCAGACAAGGATGACAGTGCTCTGAGCCCCATAACAATACTTTTGCTTTTGTTTCTTGTGGATATGTGAGACCTTTCATGCATATGTGCTTTGTTTGGCACTTGGGAAATAAAAATTTCCTTTTCTTACCTTGTGCCCCTGCAGAGTCGGGTTTCTGGTAGCAGGCCTGTTCTTAAGCACTTTTCTTTGGCATCTATTTATTGTTTGAAGAGGCAAGATATAGCTGAAATTGTTTTCAGTGATGTATATTAAAAATCACGGATTGCTGAAAGCATTTGATGTTATTTTATTAAAGGCAAGATCTCTAGCTTTTTTCTATCTCAAGGCAGATTTTTTCATGGTAAATGAGCCATGCCTATCGATTTTATTTTTTCCTGAAATGTACATATCTCTGCAATGTCTCAGAGAGCTTGGGAATTATGAATTTATTTTACAAATTATCAGACTAATAAAGAAGCAGGTATAAATTAATTGGAATAAGTTAATTTTAGTTCTAATTTGAAATATCACACAGAGTTTCTTTGAGTTAGGAAAAAGAAGAAAGAATAAAGCGCCTACATGAAGAAAAGCAGAGAAATAGGCTTTGTTTGTCAGTATCTATTCTCCCTCGGGATATAAATAGTTTCTAATCAATGTGTGCTCATAGAGTAAAGATCATGCATTGTCTTTATAGTTTCAAAAGTCATCATAATTCAGAGCACAATACGGGGCTCCTAGAAGGTGTTTACGTATGAAAAATTGTCAATTTGTCTTGACTTTTGGCCCCTGGTGAAATTGAAACACAAAATAAATAAGGAAAATATGATGATATTTTTCTAGGACACTACAAATATCCAGGTACAGCTGAGTAGGACCGACCCCCACATTGTGTACCAGCGTGTGCAGTATTGTCTTCAGCTTGACTGCAGATATAATGGAGCCTCGTTCAACCTGGCCTGAGAGGCCAAGACCTTGTGGGTATTTGGAGGATGCACTGCCCCAAACTGAGGGATTCTAATATGAAAAGGAGGATGTGGGATGCAGAAAGCAGGCAAACACCAAATGGCTTTGACACTGCGAGCACTTCAGTTTGAGCTTCTCTATCACTCTCTCGCCTACATCACCTTCTCTATCAAAGCACGTATCCTCTACTGCGTCAACTGTCAGCTTCCCCTAGGTCACCTCTCCACTTAACATATTGCCAAATTTGTAAACTTCTTTTGTATTCTGTTTTCTGCTATCCTGTCTCCTTTTCCTTTATGGTTTTATGCTCTTTTTGATTCCTTTATAGGCATTTTTGCATTTTAGTGGGGTTTATAGGCTGAGCAGAATTGGAACACATGTTCAATCTACCATGCTTCCTTCAAAACTCTTGATTTTTTGTAATAAAACTGATAAATCTTTACCATGATTGCATCATATATACCTTACCCCGCCTGTGCTTTGTTTTTCTGTTTTGCTTATGATTGTGTAAAATGTTTTTGAACATGATTTTTCTTTCCTTTCATCATTGATTCTAGTATTTTCTTTATTGTTTTAAGATGATTTATATATAACAGTTATAAAACTTTTCAATATTTTTAAGAGAATTAACTCAAATTTAGCTGCAGTATATTTTGGCTTACCATGTAAATTGAGCGTCTAATTTGACTAACTTTTTTCCAGTCACTTTACTTGAAAGAGAATTGTTTGTTTAATGTTCTATGTTCCGTTGTTACTGATGCTTCTATTATTATATTTATTTATATATAATGAGAACTAATTTGACCTGATATTCTAATCACCAGTCTTTCCAGGAGACTGTGTTATACTTTGTATTATACAGAAATTCTAAATAGAAACTATTTTCTAGAAGGCTCATCTTCTTTGTGATATATTCTAGGATCCAGAGTCTCATCTTTCTTTCCTATTCATTTTTGAAATTTTACTGATCACTTTGTTTCTCTGAAAACTTGTATAATTATTTTGTCAATTTTACATTAAAATTTCACTGAACTTTTTCAGTTAAACTTGAAAAATAGAGTGAAAACATCTTTGAAGCCCAAATTTTATTTCCATTCTCCCTATAGAAACTGAATCAAAAAAAGCTGTCATATAAAAGGACAATCAGAGTATGCAGCCAAACAAATCAGAAAAAAACATATTTTATATGTGTTGCACAGTAAGCTAATAAATATATTATGTTAAATATTTCTTATTTGTGTGCATGTATTTTTTCTTCTTCCCATCCCAGAATACAGAAGAAGTATCTCTTTTCCATTTAGTTTTGTTTTCCTTTAGATTTCTCTTTGTTTTGAAGTTTAAGAAATCACCTCTGCTCCTTTCATTGCAGAGATATCACCTCAAGTTCATAAGAACTATATTCGTGTGTTTCAGCAGGTAGCAAAGGGAACTTACCAGAAAGTTAGTGAAGCTCAAACTCCAACCCTCATTTATTTCCTAAAACCCTGATAGGGGCCCTAGGAAACTTCTTGCTAATTGCATGTTTTTTCAAAATTTATAATAGTTTTTAAAAAATAATTTTGCTAAAAGAAAGTGCCCTTTTACGGAGAAAATAAATCAAATGCTTAGGGTTTCTCAATTCAAGACTTACTTCTTCCTTACTACCAATTGGACTATCTCCTTTTCCTCTCTGCACATGAGCCCACGCTGTAGTGAGGATCAAATGTGTCAAACACACAAAAAGAAAGAAGAAAAAGGAGACCGGCTGGTGTAACATAGTATGAGAATGTCAGCAATTATGTTAGACTTTAAACAATCTACTTAATTAAATCTTAAACAAAAAAACATAAAGTTTTGGTGTTGAATGTAAGTTGGGGACAACTTATAGAAGGTCTTGAAAGCCGCTGGAGGGAATTTTGTCAGATATTCAAGGAACTAGAGTGGTACTTTGTTCTGTGTGTTCTCGCAGAGTCACATAAATATAATCTCTATAATTTCTAGAGCAGACCATGCCTTATGCTTCCCTAGAAGTGGGCTACGAGGATGCACTCTCAAATAATCTCATGAGGTAATATCATCACTCTCTTTTTATAAATTAAGAAACTGAGGTATTGAAATGTGAGCTATCTTGTCGAATTTCTATAGCTCTGTAGAAGTGAAAGTGCGTGGAAATCCAGGCATCTTTCCTCAGGGCCCACAGTCTTAAGCACAACATCATCCTGCTTCCTCTTTGGGATAAACGAAAATGAGGTTAGAAGAAACATGGATAACGTGAAGGAATAAGTTACGTGCACTCAAGTATAAGCTTGCAGAAAATTGTGGTCAGAATGAAGAAAACATGCACATGAGACATATTTCAAGGTAAACATTGGCAAGGTCTAATGATGCATTTTATTAGAGTAATGGAGCAAAGAGAGAAAAATAAATTCAAATATTGAAATTGCATGACTATGAAGATAACCAAGTCATTGTCCAAGATAAGGGTCTTGGACTATAAGCAGATGCACTTGACTTGTTCACATGTTTGTTTGCATTTACGGTAGAAATTCTGTCAGAAGCCCCTTTGGGCACAGTGTAAGCTGGCAGAGAGGTCAGACGTTGAGGTAACATCTTACAGCTGTTAACCTCACCATGGGTGGTCAAACTGTAAGAATAGAAATTCTCTAAGTGGAGACAATGGAGAGAATATTCTGGAGGGCCAACAGCTAAATATCATTGAATACTCAGTTATAGGGGATAGGAAAGACCTATCAGATGTGGCAGAACAGAAAAGTCATCTCCAAAGTGGGAAGTGTGGTGAGGACAGTGACTACAATAAAGAGAGCTGCATCATCAGTTCACGCTCTTGTGCACAGGTTGCTGTTCCAGCAAGACCTTTCGGTAATATTCTGTGGCAGAAACTGTGTTTCTTATTTCTCTCTAGGTGGAGCCTCTTTAGTTAGTTTACATGAGTAAAGGCAATGACGCTTGTGTCATTGGGCCTGATATTAGGAAATATAACCGAAAGTCATTTTAATGATTGCTTCATAGCTGAAGGCCTTTGAATCAATGTACGTGTGTTTTATTGAATACATAAGTATTTTAAGTGTGTACATATTTGAAGAGGGAACATTTTAAGGATTTAACATCTAAGTACACATCAGAGCAGGTTATTTATACTTTAGTTATGGTTTTGTCAACACATTAGCTATTTTTTGTGCTGCGATCTTTTAAATTTAGCAGATATCTTGAGTTCTCTATTCTCTGAGGAAAAATGCAAACACGGCATAATTGGAGGATGATCTTTATTTAGCAAGCATAAGGTTATCATGGCAGTTACTGATGAGTCTTAGATTTTCTTTTTTTAAGATTGGCACCTGGGTTAACATCTGTCACCAATCTTCTTCTCCTTCTCCTTCTTTTTATTCTTCTTCTTCTCCCTAAAGCCCCCCAGGACATAGGTGGATATTCTAGTTATGAGGAACTCTGGTTGTGCTATGTGGGACGCCTCCTCAGCATGGCCTGATGAGTGGTGCCACGTCCATGCCCAGGATCTGAACCAGCGAAACCCTGGACTTCCAAAGCTGAGCACGTGAACTTAACCACTCGGTCATAGGACTGGACCCTTGGATGTTTTTAAGTAAACTACATTTCCCCAGTTATATGAGGTGGTGAGTGACCATAGATCACTGAATCCCAGCCCCAAGTAAAACCCTAGGGGTACTGGAGTGGGCATAGAGAATTACTAGTCATCCAACTTAGTTACCACTCAGTAACTGACAACCATTGCTCAGCATAAGAAAATAGTCAGAAATAGAAAATAAAGTAGATAATGTAAAAAGTATGCAATTTTGTCTCTGTCAGATTGGAAAAAAAATGTGAAACCAGATGAAAGAAATGTGGAAATGAAGAGACTAATAAAATGAAATATATTTATTTAAGGGGATACTATACAGCAATTAGATGTTATGGATTGAATCTGTACATATCAACACGAATAGATTTCAAAAACAAAATGTTGATTGAAAGAAATAAGATTAGATTTATGTATCACACCAAGGATACAAAAATGTTATAGCCAAGAAATATTTTGAAAAATATACAAACTTTTAAAACAAGCCGATAGAATCTGGACTGGAAGGATGTATTTTGAATACTTTAGGGTATGTTTCTATGGAAAATGGGAAAAAGGGATTGGAAATGTAGGATAAAGAGGAAAAATCATGTACAATAAAAGACAATCTCAGTCTGAACTGGTAATATTACACCACACAAACTGCAGAGACCCTGAGGTCCTTGAGGTAATTCTCCTCTTCATTTAAAAAACATGAAAATCCTCTTCATTGTGCATTGCTGTTTACTTTACAAACCATTTTCACATCATTTATCTCGTATAAATTAATCTAAGGAAAATATATTTGGATATTTAGGCTTAGTTTAAAAGAATGGGGTCTAAATAGGATGACTTCTGTTAGACCATATTTCTGAAAGACTATCACTAAGCCAGTAAAATGCTTCTTGGAGGAATTTATTGAAAATAAGAAAAGTGGTCCAATGATGCAAATGATTCAGGAGCCACTGATGATCATGGAAAGGCAGGTAACAGGCTTCAGTTCTGTTATTGTCTAATTGGCCTTTCTTCTACAAGTATGCAGACACACAAGGATGCAGGGAAGGTTACACGGTCTTTTACTCAAATCTTCAGATGTCCATCCTGTGGAGATAAAAAATTACAAACCTTATATCCTTTAGCTCTACCCTGGCCCAAGGGCAGCAGAAACCTGGTACTGTAAGCTTTCCTTCGCCACTGTTACTGAAGTACCTTGGGAAGACAGGAGTGTGTTGCCTGGTGAGCAGTGGAGCAGCGTTCTCACCCAGACCTTCCTGTCTCCTTGGATGTGAGTCAAAGTGGGGGACTGTTCGAAGACCCAAAGAACACAAGCCTTAATCCACAGTTGGAAAACAAATTCCCTTCTTGTCTACTTTATGGTTATTCTTAATCATGTTATAAAATATCCTGGCTTTTTTTCCCCGCAGATGTTCCCTCGAGACATCTACACTTAAAATTATCGTTAGCGTTCTAGAATGTAACACTTAATCACTAAGTAATACCTAAGCATCTGTGATGGAAAATTACAGTAAGTGCTTATCTACAGTTTTGCTGACATATTCTGTAACTTTACAAGGAAATACAGGGGCTTTGTTTATGGAAAGCATTTAGCTGCTTTGCCTAGTTTTCACTCTTCAAGAGTTGATCGTAACAACAACAATATTACTATCTGAAAACCAACGCAAGCCTGAAGGTTTTTCTCACAGTCTAAAGCAAACTGAATTCAACTTGGGTGGGTGGATGGGACATGCATTTTCTTTGCTAAGGACTTCATTTCTTGCATTATTCAAAGGTGCAAGAACCTCATTCCCAGGCCTTCCTCAAGCGCGTATGCTGATCTCCTTGCCTCTCCCTCTTTGTTCGACCTTCTCTCTTCCTCCTTTGCTGTCCCAGTGGCCTCAACTGGCTCCATTCTCTTCCCTAAGGATGTGGTTAAGGTCCAAGCTCCCTCTGGAATCTTTTAAGTTGCCCAGTTTCCAGTGTGTCTAGGAGGTATTGGAAAAAATTGCAAACGAAGGTAAACAGTTCATACTCTCTTAAAATATCTAAACTCAAGGAAACCACATACTGGGATGAGGCCTTTCCTACTTTTCTACTTCATCACCCCAATCTCATTTGCCTAAAGAATTTATATTATTCTTATTTACATTCCTCAGTCTCATGTATTGAACTTATAGCCCTAGCCTTATTACACTTAGAGAGTGTTTGTCTTCTACATGCTCTGGGGCATATTACAAATCTTTCTTTGATTGTCTGACAGTAAGATGTGCCAACCCCAAGCCTCTAGTCCTCATGTTTGAGGGTCTCCCTTGGTTTCTGTAGAGATGTTGTGACGTCATTTCACAGTGGCTGTTTGTGGGTTGCACATCTGGCTTTGAAGAGACACCTTTTTTCCATTTATTATTTTTTTAACATAGTCTACAAATTGTTTACCACGTCCCTTCAATTTTTCAGGCATTCTGCCACATATTTGAGATAAAGGTATCTGAAGCTTGTGGTCCAGCTATCCAATGAGTTCCTGTAACTTTTGCTCCACATTTTATTTATGGTAAAGTTACATAAGTTGCTTAGCAAAACTTTTGTGCATGTTTACCAGTGAAGTATTCATCATAGTTTTCCTTTTATGAGAAATATGGACATAATATTTCTAAAGACAAAAGCGACTTAAGAATTAATTCTCTCAAATCCACTTCCCAATTACAATGACGAATATCTAATTGGCTTTAGGGTAACTGAAGAGAGAAGCCAGAAATAGCAGAAAGATGGATCAGAAATTGCAGTTAACGTCTTCCGCCTTGCCTTGTGGTTTCTACATGTGAACTGAAGTTACCATCTTGCCAATTTCAAGTGCAAATTAATTTAGATTACAATTGACATTTAGGTTTGAAGAGGGAGAGGAAAAAAATCAACAGTATGTGAACACTGAAACCATAAATAGCAACAAGTGGAAATCCCAAACGTCAAATGCTTTTGAAGCATGTTGTAAAATCCCGCAAAAACATATGCAAGTGTATAATGGATAAAATAATCATGGAAGGTTGACATATAGGCCTTAAGCCACAGGGACCATGATGGGATTTTTTTGTTATTGTTACTCTAATACTTCAACATAATTTCTGGCATAGAAAAATATGCAAATGTTAAAGAAAGAAGAAAAATGTGCTTATTTTATTAGGCTTAATTATAAGGGAGAACAAAAAGCACTTGGAACTTTTTTTTTAATGAATTCATCTCATTCACCAAAACCAAGAGCCCAGAAATCACTTCTAGCTTAAAAATGCATTTTTTCCCTAAGATCAGGGCACTGATTTGATGAATGTTCTCAAGTTAATCACCCATATAGGACTTCTTGAACATTACTCTGACATTGAGCGCTGTCTGTGTAACTTAATGTTATAAAACCTGGAAGGCATATTTATAGCCCAATCCAGATGGACCAAAACAAAGTACAATTATTCCTTCAAAAGTCGACCTTTGCATACAGATTAAAATGGATTGCTTCCAAGATTCAAATGGAGAAATGAACTCAGTTCCCCAATTGTGGTGCGTTCATTATGGCCCTATTGGACTTGGTTGTGGGCAGTGCTAATTAGTGACATGTCTGTGTTAAAAGTTGGACTCACAGCCTGATTTGCAAAGTGGCAGCAGGAAGAATTGTTATGAAACCAATTACAGCTATCAGAGATGGTGCTGTTTTAAATAGGATGTGAATTAAAAGGTTTCACAGAGGCAAATGAAAATGATTTTACTATTGACTATGAACATTCCCATGCAAAGATAGGAATATCTGTGTGTTCGGCCATTTCTAGATAAACCATGTTATTCTATTCCCCTTGCAAAATTAAAATGGAAAGTTTAATTTTGATTCCCATGGGGAGGTGAGGATAAAGAGAGGATTTTATGACCTCTTTTCCTTTTTCATAATTTTTAAAGGAATACAGATATTAAAAAATTTTAATCTTAGAGGGCTCCATTGTATATACTTTGGGTGTTTACAGAAGATATATTGTTTTCTTTTCAATATCTTTTCTGAGTATTACTAAGTGCTATGAATTCTTTACAAACGTCAAAAATCTAACTTTTAGCACTCTCATGAGAGAAACCATATCCCAGTATTTATAGAGGCGTTGCTGAGGCTGAAATAGCTTAAAAAATTGTCCCCTGCTCTCAGTAGATTTGGGGCAGACTAGAGATGCCAAATCAAGTTTTTTCTGGTGTTAGAATCTTTTACTTAAGTCTAAAACCACTTTTTCCCTGATGAATCTGACTACTAAGTTCCAAAAGAGAAGACAGAAGAATTCCTGTGAAACTAATGATACTGGGATGTACAACAATAGTGATTCCATGCATAAGGCAGAGATCAGTTTGTATTGTATTATTCTAAGCAGACTTTCAATGGATATCAACCTGTTGAGGTGGATCTGTGAAATGATTTTATTTTGCAGTGACCATTCCTCCACTGTGCTATATAGAATCACCTTTCATGCTATTTAGCAGCTCTTTTAACTTATTGACTGATTCCTTAACTTTTCAGCCACTTTAAGCTATTACATTAGTTTCGTCTTGGCATTCAAGGTCTGTCTGTTCATTCCCCATCTCAAGCTCTTCTCCTTTTCCCCAACACAGACTGCTGTGGTGGTTATAGTCAACCAGAGGTGGGGACTGAACATAGACAAGCTATAACATGTCTCTTCTTTTTCCCTTTTCTAAGGATGAGTTCCATCACCCTAAGGGAAAGACAATGTGAAGAAGAAAGAGTTGAGTGTAGTTGGAGTGGTTTCCTTTGATGGCCAGGCCTGCTGTTCAAACGTCTCTGTCTATGGTCTTCTTGAGCCCTGGGGTGGTTCTAATGTATCCAGTGGAGTTGATGCTTAGGTTCATGGCATTTCTCTAGGCTTTGGCTGTCTTGTCTTCAAGTTACCTCCTTGCTGGTGGCACCAGGACACATTCATAAAATGTGTGCCTATTTCCCTCCATGCATCAGATTCAGATAATGCAATGGCACTTTTCAGTTTTACTGGTTCACTTCTCTTCATATGAAATTTTATGCCCCTTCTCTCACCCTTGGCTTTAGGGCTAGGGAAAAAGCAAAACCCTTTTCTCTATAGCCCACAATTTCATCTACTCTAGTTTGGCCAAATCAGGTCTACAGCTATGTACAGATTCATCTTCCAGAATATGGACAAATCAGAAAAATCTGTGTATGTGTGTGACAGGGTTTTGGGAGGACGTGGTGGGAAGATGGGAGCGTGAGGAGAGTCTAGAATAGATGCTGAGTGTTCTTAGGTCTCATGCCTTTTCCACTGATAGCCCCTCAACATCCCATCTCTCCTAGTTTTCTTTTCCCCTCCCCTGGGAAGGGGAGTTCATCCAGTTTCGTAGTTCAGCAGTCATCTGATCAGATAATGCAATGGCACTTTTCAGTTTTACTGGTTCACTTCTCTTCATATGAAATTTTATGCCCCTTCTCTCACCCTTGGCTTTAGGGCTAGGGAAAAAGCAAAACCCTTTTCTCTTTCCTTAGGGGGCAGAGGCTAGCATGTTCATTGCAGCACTTTTAGAAATGACCTTTTCTCTCGAGTTCTGTGGACCTATGTGGGAAGTAGGAAGTTATTGAGGCTGATTCTTCCAGCACAAGCCTTTAGCGTTACGCAGAGAAAACTGGCTTTTATAACCTCTGAATTACCCATAGGGTAAATGAGGGTTAAGATTTTTAACATTATATTTTTTAGCATTATAATTTTAATGTATTTTAAAAAGTGAAATACAAGGAACTTGTGAAAATTTAGATTTAAGCATATTTCACATTAAATTTATGTCATAAACTAATTCTACAAACATGTCTTGAGTTTCTGCTATGTCATAGTTACTTGGAAGATTCCGGATATATGGAGAAAATTAAGACACGACCGTGTTCTCACGAGGCTCAGAAGCTGAAATTTAAAATATTTCATTCTTGTGAAAAAAATAACCGGTAGAATTTTAAGGATGAATACTGAAGCATTTAAAACACAGTGTTGTCGCCACTTATACACAAGTAACTATTAACACAGTGCTTCTCACACTTTAATATGCATTTAAATTATCTGGTAGTTAGATTAAAATACAGATTCTGAATCAGTAGGTTGGGGACAGGGCTTGTGGTTCTCTATTTCTAGCAATGTCCTGCCGATCTGTGAAAGATACTTTAAGTAGCAAGGGCTTAGAAAATCCTACGAATCGTGTTTCTGAGATACACCGAAAGGTACCTGGGAATCTCAATCTAGGGTGAAAGTTATTTCCATAACACCTGTCCCCTACCATAAAGGAAAAGAATTCTGACAGTGTGTTATTTCAAGACTTCTCATTGCTTATTAAAAAATGAAATACAATAAGCTTAAATGTACAGAGAGGTTAAGTGATGTCATATTGTCAGAGAGTAAACTGGTCAAAGTTTCAGGATTTGGCCTGACAACTAGAATGACCTAGCTATTCAATTGCAAGTCTTGACTTTCACCCTTTTAGGGGCTGTTAACTGAAGTGTAGAGAAGTGAACTAACTCCCCCATCTCAGTGATGAATGGCCCATGAGGTCAGCTGACCATCCATCTGCTGCTGTGATGTCAGACACATTTCCTTGTCTCTAAAGTAACTTGATGCGGATGATTGTAAATCAAAGTATTGGCATTTGGCCTCACTCAGTGTGAGAAAAACTTAGAGGAGTGCCTGATTCTCTTTTATTTAAGCTTTCAATTTTCTTAATCCTGCCCACCCCCTAACTTTTTTCTGAGAACTAAAAGAGCTTGGCCTCCTTGAGGGTAGCCTTTCTGATTAATTCACATTCACCCTTTTAACATATGCATGAATTCCAGAAAGTCTAATGCTTCTGTCCACATGGGAGTGAACATTACATCAGTCGCAGAGCTCGCCCCTGCTGTTCATAGAGTCTAAAGTCCAAGTTCGTGAGTGTGTTTAGCCATTAAAGGATTTTACAACATAGAACAAAAAGGATGGAAACTCAATTGCTAGAATAATTTAAGAGCTCTTCACACCGCTTGAGCTAAATACTCCCATCTTGCAATGATAAGCTCTAGGGCAGTTAATTAAAACCTTCACCTTTTCAATCTTGGATAGTATTGAATCCCAGAAGATTTTTTTTTTTTTTTTCCTGAAGGAACTAATTTTAAGGGTTAAGGAAAAGAAGGCAACAGAAGTCATATTATTGGCCAGTTTAAAAAATTAAATGTAAATTCTCATGCCAAGAAGAAAATTTCAAAGTAAATTAGTGACTTTAACTAAAGTGTAGAGCATATTCATTAAGTTAAAAGGAAAAGAAGGTTGCTGTGAATGTGGGTTTTGAATGCTTTCCTCAATCCACCTCGAGTATACTGCTTCCCCCAAACTTTTATCCAGTAACAGCTTCTTTATTGTTAGAACTTTTTTATGGGTCTGAAATGTACTCTATATGCTTACTGAGGCTGAGTCAAACTTCCCTGATTGCCACTTTATGTAAACTATGTGAAGTTGGAACCACCAGTAAATCAAAATTCAATCCCTTTTTATAAGTGTCTGGACACTTCCATATTTCAACTTAGTTCAAATCAATCACCTTTCTCAACATTTTGCTTCTCTATAATTTCTAATACACTTAGCCTTCAACTGTGTCCTGGCTTTCATTTCCAGGACTCACCCTCCTACTCAGTTCTTATCTCTACTTTTCACATTTAAGACTGTTTTACAAAGTGCATAGTTTGCAAAGTTTCATTTTTTAAAAAACCCCACAAAACCAACATTCCTTCATGCAATATCAGAGCTATTTTTTTTAGAATAGAGCATATTTTCCAAACAGTTTTCTTCTTTGTCTTTTTTGTTTTCATAACACTTCTATAACCAAGATAATATTATAATATGCAATTGACATTAAATATTCACGCAGAATTGTTAAAAATATGCAAGAGTTTTATATACATAAATGCAAACTTAGAATTATGCTCACAATTCCTAAATTTATAATCTGTCAAACAGAATACCAAGACCTCAAAATAAGACATATATGACAGATTCTAAAAGGTAGTCACTGCTATCGTTTGGGGAGAATTATTGGGTAAAGAAAAAAACAAAAGGTATATTGTTTAAGCCACTCTGCTGAGAACTTGAGCATGCATCAGCAAGTTCAGACGGCAGTTTGGAAAGTTTGGGATAAGCACTTGAATATTTGGAAATTAACTTATCAGTGCTTGCAAAGCACGGAGACTCATCTCAGAGAAGAGCTTGGAGGCATCTGCCCACGGAGTTCCCATTGTCATCCTTAAAACAAACACCTCAGATTCAGATTCCCTTCTGATCAATTCAACACACATTGTAGAATTCTGTGGCTTTGGACTCACCTTGTGAAATTGGAGTCTTTTCACCTTTAATTACTAGAATTAATCTAAATTTCCAGACTCAAGTATAAAATCTCCTCCTATCCTATAACACACAAATAAAAAACTTCTAAGACCATGTACCCGCCAGAAATTACCTTGATGATAAAGCGATAAAAGACACAAAAGAATTTCCTATGTTTTTCTCTTGTACCTAATGAAGTAATAACAGTTGTAGACACTAAGATATAACCTTCTGGAAAAATGTTGTTTTGCTTTGTTTTGTTTTCATTTCATGGCTGAATTTTTGAAAATATGGACTTTCTGGGAATTATTCTTTGTTAAGGACTCTATTTTTCAAAGATTCTGTTTTTTGATGGGCATGACAATGAAGGGGAATAAAATTCGCCACCCCAAAATGTATTTCTTAACTTGAAGATCATTTGGAGCTGATTATTTTTAAGAATAAAAGACTCATGAGGAAGCTTGGACCTTCCTCCTAACTGTCTAAAAGAATTTAAGATAGAAGGCCTGTTCCAGGAAGAAGCTTTCACCATGGATAGCTATAGTATAATATGAACTAGGTGTGGTAGACAGGGAGGAACCTGGCAAGGCCCATTTAATCAAAGTCCTCTCTGTGTCCCATTGTCTCTAGCTGACCCAACAAACATTTGTTTACTAAACATTAACTCTTTTCATCTTTCGGCAAATTGTCTCCTTTCCCTTTGAAGGTCCAGAACTCTGTCCCTTTCTCCTTAGTCCAGAATGACATATATACCTCATTTTTGCCTGACTGTTTTTTGAATCTTTTACACTTACATGAATTCCCCATATGCATGTATTAAACTATGTTTGATTTTCTCCTGTTAAACTGCCTTATGTCAGTTTAATTATTAGACCAGCCATAAGAACCAAGAGGGTAAGGGGGAAATTCCCTGCCTCACAATGGAACCTCATCCCTAAAGTACTTTAAAGGACTACATACATCTCAGTTTATAAAGCAGATCTGCATTAGGGCTTGAATTGGGGGAAAGGATGGATTGAATGCTTTTCTTATTGTCTCTACTTTGAGAATGATCTGCCAACAAACCCAGGATTTACATATCTGAGGAAGCAAAGAGGCACTTTCATACATTTTTGAGTTATTCTATTCGTTCATTCATTCATTCATTCATACACCTACTTATTCACGTATTCTGTTGGTCATTAATACGCTTCTCGTTATATTAATAGTCTTAGTCATCAACGTCTTCTGTGTTCCAAGTACTCTGATGGGTACGTGCAGAATGAGGCAAATTTAAATAAGCTCTTACTGTAAAGAATATACAGCCACATAATAGCAAAGAAATATTTTGAGATCTCAGAATACAGCATCGTGGAGCAGATGACGTTTTAACTCAATCTTGAGGCATGTCTAAGAAAGCGACAGGCAGACGAGAGGGAGAGAATATTCAAAGGAAATAGCATGATTGTAAACATGGGATTGAAGTGCAAACCCCACTTTGAGTATATGGAAAGTAGATCATATATAGGGTTGGAGAAAAGTACAGTAGGACAAACAGCTGGAAGTAGTGTCAGGTGAAATTAGGGAGGGAGAAGTATCGGTAAGTGATTCTTGATATCTTTCTTTTATTTTTTCTCCCATTCACTTTCAACACCTCATTTTTTCTCCTCCTTTCTAGATAAACAGAAAGGATAGGTGATAGCTGTAAGAGACAAGATTGGCCCAGGAAGTGGGCATTGTGACTACTCTGGGAGAGTTTGGGAGGCATATAATATGAGTGTTCACGTCCATATCACACTTAGGATTTCAGGTACAACTGGGGACAGTAGCCATGTAAATATGGAGGCAGTCCCGTCTGAACCAACATTCATTTCTCTATAACTTTGTCTTTGATTTTTGGCTCATCATGCAAAATCCCTGGGCACTAATCTTTTCAATTCAACAATGAAGACCACAATCTCTTCTCTATCAATACAAAGTTTGTTGGATCCAGTAATTCCTTGGATTTCCTTTAAAATTAAATTCTATAATTCTATCACTATTTGTTCATATTCATTTCATTCTGAGTAATACATAGAAGTAACATTTCTAAAAACCTTAATCTGATCTAAGCTAAGTAATTCACTGCTGTAGGATGAAGAAGATGGTATGAAAAATTTTTAAAAAATTTTGGAATGGGCAAAAAAAGATCACTTGGTGCCGTGTCTAGCACATCCTTCCAAGTCAATTCACCTTTCGTTATCTTTGAGCTTCTTAAAACTCTGTAAATTACAGAATGCTGATAGTAATGCAAACAATTCTCATCCCTAAAAATGCAAATAGTGCAGGTGGAGATTCAATTGATTATTGTCTTATGGACATTAACCAATTTATAAACTCATTTCAGCAGTTGTAATGGCCTATATAAGTATGTATATACTCCTTTGAACTAGTTCTAATAGCCTGCTATTTCCCATATTAATTAATTTTATTTTATTTGGCTTCATTATATACTTGTATAAGAGTCATAATTTTATGGTAAAATTATTCTTGAACAAAGATAAGGGACACCGCTTAAGGTCACAAATCCTGTTGTCACAATTTACCGGGTAGAGGCAATACAATTTTCCTTATACTCCATTCCTCTCTAGAAGTGCTGTGGAACAAAGAGCATTGGAGGATTAAATAGGAAGGGTTTATACAGTTTTCGACAAATAATATGAAAAACATGTGGATCATTAATGCATCAAATAAATACTACCAAAGTTATTTGTTAAAATTACAAGACACATCAATCGACAACCTGACTCAGTGATAGAATTCATGTATCTTAGTCTGTATCAAATTGTGGTTCAACATTTCCTTGTCTGCTTTCCTATTTTTTGAAGACAGCAATTTTCAGTAAACTAGAAATTATATCTCTGAGTGGTGTTTTTACTTAAAATGTCTCAAAATAAATTAATTGGCACATTTTTTAGTTGACAAATTTCAGTCTTAAAATAAAAGTGAATAACTTCTTGTTGGGGGAGAGGTGTAGAGACACAGAGAAAGGGAAGGAGTGAAGGGAAAGAGGAAGGAAGGCAGGAGGAGGGAGGGATGGAGGGAAGAAAGGAGCACAGAAAGGAAAAATGACTGTCCTCTTGCGCTATTTAGTATATCCCTTCTCCTGGGGGCAGTGGAGGAGAAAGAGAAGCTGAAACGCTAGGAGGCATATTGAATGATAATTAAGGAAACATTGTTTTAGCTACTTTCAGCCTTTTCATAACTAGCACCTGAGCAATTTCTCCCCTTGTCTTAGTCATTAAAGAGAAGCTATTTGTCACCGAAGCTTTTTCATTGTGTCCTCACTGAAACAATCCACTTTGCTGGACCATCCCCAAGTTTCTATTTGAGTCTTTTTGAGATTAGAGATCAAAACATTTTATTACTGAACCATGACCATTCCATGGCTTGGTGAAGCATTGGCTTTTACTGCAGTATTTTCTATCTAGATTAAAACAATTAACTTTTAATTGTTCAACATTCTGTTTCAAGACTGTAGAATATTTTGACAGCTCTTACCCATTGGCATTTTTATGATTTAAATTTCTAGCAAAGCATTTTCTTTGCCTACATTTTTCATATGAGTCATTCTTGCTTTTGTACCTTTGTACCTCCTAAAACGTCTTCACTCCATCCTCAAGGATTTGCAATTTTGAGTGTAATTATATGATATATTCTTCCCTGTGAATCAGTTTTAAAACATATTAAACAATTATTAGTTCCTGAAAGAAACAGTCCTAAGTGGGAGAAACAAACGCCAGACCAACAACCCAGAATCTACTGTATTGTTCCTTGGTTTCGAATTGGAACACTTTGAGAAGTTTGACGAATTTTCATATTTGAACTTAAAGATTAGAGAGAGTGAAAATCCAAGTACGGAACTTTTTAGTATGATAAGCTAAAATTAAAATTGGGGTTTTTAGTGAAAAAGTCCAATCATTTAATGTTATTTACTATGACCATTTATACAAACTAAAGAAAATATAATAACAGAAAATCTAAAACATTACCTTTTACTTTGGTTTTCAATTTTGTTTTCAGGTGTACATCGTAATATATTTTGAATTCTGTGTAGATTACATCATGTTCACCACCCAAAGATTAATTATAATCCATCACCACACATGTGGCAGATACTTTTACATATTTTTCTCATTACCCAAATATTAACAGTGCAGGGCAGAAAGCTGGAAAACAGAAAAATATTAAGAGAATAGTAAAATCACCAGCAATTCCATTCCTTGAATATAATTACCATTATATATACATGACAATATTAATATTGTGACATATCCTACATACATATATACATGTCATATGTGCATACATATATTTTATATTTTTAGCCTGTTCTTAATGTTAATGATGCATTATGAACATTTTTTCTTAGTAATAAGCAAATCTATGAAATGTAATTTTTAATGGCTGCATAGACTTTATCTTATAGGAGATTCCATAGATAATTTATTTTAATTCCCCTTTTTTGAATATATACTTTTCATCAATAATAAATTATTATAAGTAATACGTTGCTGAACATTTATATCCATCTATCTTCGAATGGTTCGATGTATTTTGTCAGCATTCAATAGCAAAATTTCATCAATAGTTACTAGCACTTTCCACTTTGAAGATTCCAGGCAACTAAGAACAAAAGATATTCATACTTCAAGGTCTTTTGGTCCATACTGTCAAACTGTCCTCTAGAATTATTAAACTTCTTTATGTACTCACCAATGGATTAACAGGATGACAGCGTTTAAAAATAATTTCTATTGTCTAACGAATATTTATTCAGTACTCATCAGGAAAGGAATGGTTGCATTTGAAGTACTCTGTAAATTATTGTCTGAAGAATATTTTTTAGTTTCGTTACTTATTAAATAAAGACATTCATCATTCAAACTGGATAACGTCAAGGATAGATTTAAAATTTGTTCTTTCAAAAATACTGAAACGATTTTTTTTGGCTAAATTTTGAGCATAGTTCTATCTCAAATTATATATGACCTAGAAACGGGTAATTAGATGTTATGTTTAGCAATAAGAGGAGGAGAGATAACAAACATCTTTTTGAGTTTCCACCACTGAGAAGCCAAGTCCTTCCCTTGTCCATTTCTTTCCTCAAACTCCTCCCAATTCTGCAAAATGTATTTGCATATGGAAAGGGAAACAGCTCCTTTACGGAAAATTGCAATTAAATGTCTAGCAAGGGAAGCAAACACAATGCAAGCTTAAGGATTATCAAGGGTCCTCTCAACCATCACTAGACAACTGCTGAGTGCTGTAATCACTAACAAATCAGTACTACACTCTTCACAAATCTGGTGAACCCACATCCAAGTTGGCTGTCAAGTCACTGTCTGAGGTGATTACAAATGCCATGAAATCTTACTGCCATGGAGTTTCTTTTCAGAGACTCTACTCTTACACTCCTGACTATTGTATTTATATTTCTATTTTTAGAAACATTTGGCACTTCTTCTTTGTGTGTGTGTGCGTATGCGTGCACACATGTGCATGTTTATCTTTGAGTAGGAGTAAGAATGCCACAAATATTACACATGGACCATTTGGGTTCTGAGGATTTAGCCTTCAAAAGATTCTGAGCTACCTCCTACCTAGGGAGGTCTGATTATCACCTCTTAAGCATATAAGAAGCCGTAAGTTGTAATTGTTTGTATGTAAAACACTGATGATGGCATTTTAAGTTACAGAACTCACAGAGAGAAGTGTATGATATTGACTACATTTCCACTGGGATTTCAAAATACCCAATTATTAAAGGAGACAGTAGTCATAGATGAGCAGATATGGACAGGAGACCATTTCTCACCATCATCCACACAATGCTGTTGATTGATGTCTACGCCACTGTTTCTGTTTCATCAGGGGTCGGGGTTGGGTATAGGACAAAATTGTGTTCATGACCTACTTTTAATAAAGGCCTCAGAAACTGAGGTTTTTTTACTTCCTACATTTATTTACCTCTTGAGACATAGCTGGTAATTTATTCTTTGGAGATTCTAGATATGGCTAACTCTGAAAAGAAAGGGGAGTCGAATAATTCAAGTAAAGGATTAAAATCAAGAAAAATAGCCATAGCTGAACTTAAAAATATGCCTCTGCTGACAAGTGACAAAAAAGGAGTGGAAAACCCTGTGACCCTGACAACAACTTCTTAACTTTTTTTCCCCATGTTTCTCCAAGATTCACAGATTTTAGACACTAAAGAAGATAAATGATGAGTGAACAGTATCAGGTGTCCTTCAATATTCTCAGCAATGCCCAGGGGTTCCATCTGTATTTCAGTACACTCAACAGCCAGGTGAGCTACCCCAAGCACTTATTGAGTTTGTAGCTGAGGTGCTGGGGAAATAATCAGCATCTGCATAGCCTGCCTTTTGGGGCCACACTTGTTACCCAAACGCATTTTCTTTAAGAATCTAATAGTGGATCCAAACAGCATTAAAAGAAACAAAAAGAATGAGGTAATTTATTTTAACATTTCTCTACGGCTTCATCTAGAATCACTTTAATACATATCCCAAATTCTCACTGAACTAACCAGAGGCACTCTGGGCACCCTGGTTTTCCAACACTTTTGCCCCCAAATATCAAAATTGTAATGACAAAGTGCAAAATAAATGCAATAGATATGGTGAAAAATGGCTGAGAGTCAAAGCTCAAGTGATAATTCACTCAAGGGGACCTGCTGATGTTATAAGTGGGGAAAGTAAGGTTTGAGTTATTTATATTTAGCAGAATTTTAAGAGTCAACCATCACAATTTATCCAACTTGTGGGTATCAATTATCTTTTCTGTGTCTATCCATCTTGAAAACTGGTAACCAAGGTGGGAAAAATTGCCAGTTAATGAAGAAAACAAACAAGCAGATTATTCTTTGGAAAGTCCTTATCTTTTATGGATGATAAGCAAAAACTGTTGTAGTGTGTGCTCTTAAGCTTAAATCAAAGCTATATAAATACACTTTTCAAGAAATCAAAGAAAGGACCTAAGAAAAGAAAAACAAATGATGATTTCTATAATCAATTCACATACCTTGTGATTTTTAATCAGATAGTTTTCCTGGCTTGCTGAGAAGTTTTGTTACTTTCATTATTATTTCCTCAAACTGAAGGAAATATTATTAAACATTTGAGTAATTTTTCATTCTAGACACTTATACTGAGGAGACCATGACATTGAGGAGTCATCAGGTAGTGGGGCCTCGTGTTTTAGGCTGGAGTGTGGACTTCCGCTGGGAGGCCATCAGCGAGAGTAAGCTTCTCTGTCCCTGGAGCCCTGCCTCCTTAGCAGCTTCAGCCTGCTCCCGGCCATCACCTGACTCCGATGTTTGCTCATTCGGCATTTTTACGTCTACTGTCTTCGCATCCAGTTAATCTCAGCCTTATTTGCTTTCTGTGTTTGGATTTGAAGAAGTTGTCTCCCAGCCTTTGGAACCCCCTCCCTCATTCTCCATTTCTCAGAAGTAGGCCTGATCATTGTGTTCTCTACCTGTTCTAAGGGACGGATGATCTCCAAGAGTTTTCCTCTAGCAGGAGCATGAGTAACCTTTCTTTCTTACATCAACTAATACTGATAGTAACGTCAACGACAGCAACAGCAAGAAAATACCTCTTGTTGTGAACGTAAATTCTAGCTCATTCGCTTGTCTTGTTTCCTTTTCCACGTGCCATCCAATACAAGGCTGTCCAAATATATAAAACCTCTAATACTTTTTCTTGTTGCCAAATAAATGTAGAGATTTTCCTACTCCAATATTTCTACAAAGAGGATTTCCCTGGCAAATAGGCTTCTTCCATTTTCTGTTTTTTGTTTTATTGCTTCTATGTCTTTTCATACATTCTTGAAATAATTCGACATAGTGACAGCATTTTTCTTAGCATAAGCAGCATATCCTCAGAATTAGAGTGTCCTTATGTTCTTGATAAAAATGAAATTTCTCTATACCCCTGCAAACTACTGAATCAGGATCACTAGTAATAACTTTAGAAGGAGCGTTTTAAGTGAAAGCACCCAAAGGGCATCCTTTTGAATGGTAAACTTCAGACAAATAATGAGTACATGTAAATCCATTGTGTTACTGATCTTTTTCACAGTCACTGCTGATTTGCTGCAAAAAACCAGTACAAATTTTTCTTGTCATGATTATTTGCATACAATTGTATGTTTTTTGGGGGCATAGGGGAGAATCTATCAGATAAAGTGTTGCAGAGGCGGGTTAGTCACTTATCACAATAAATCTCTGAAATGTTGACATGGTCCCTACCATTGCATGTTACTCCAGATACCCTAAGACATTCTAGTACCTCAAGTGTGAATGTGATAAATGTTTAAATATGTTATTAAATAGTAAATATAGTATTTTGAATCAAAAATAAATAAAATGGAAGTAAAACTTGATAACTGTGTTGTAGAATAGATAATACACTAATACATCAATAATTGAAAACTATACTATATTGCCAGGTGTTCACTAATGCCGACATGATGATCTGTAAAATGAGTTCGTCGTTGGAAAACCACATCTATTGCTTCTGAATTAGAGGCCTGTATACAAAGCAGCCATTAAAATATCTTTTTATTTGCAATTTAAGCCAGTTTCTTTGCATAATTAAAAAAAAATCACCGTGTGTATAAATGTTATGACATAATTATATTATCCAAAAGTTAAAAATCACTGTACAGTTCTTAATGTAACAAGATATCCCCCTACTCCTTGAAAAAGTTAACTTAAAATTTTCAATTACTACGCAATTATCATATTAAAATTTCATTAGAATATTATAAGCTACAGGGCTGTGATCATCAGAATTATCTTAATAATTATTTCCTTCCAAAATAGGACAGGAACATTGAGAGTGAAAGCTGAATGAGAAACGTGATAAATACTGTGTGGTTCAGGTGAAGAAGCCTGTTAAGAAAGGAGAGTCACGCCTGGAGGGTTGGTAGCCAGGGACAGTATTCACAACGCGATGCCGTCTGCTCTGATAAACCACCGCTTCACTGAGTCTGCTCACTTCATAGAATCTATTCAGTACCCCAGGTAGATTTATCACTTTTGTAACAAATAATGGTATATTGATTGTTGGTTGTATTGATGTCAACAAACTTTATTATGCAGTCAGTGGCTTAACACTGGTCTAATTCAAGTTTGGGCTTTATATATATATATATATATATTTATATATAGCCTCTAGCATTTGTGTATATTTAATAATATATTGTCTGTGTAGTTCCGACTCTAAATCATCACCACAATCTACTCATCTCTTTCAGGTGCAAAGATGCTGGATCACTGGCACTTCCAGGGCTATTTTTGATGTGCTGAATGATGAACTATCAGGATGTCTTCATAAGTTGCCATAGACCACCAGTGAAGCTCACGGTCTTGGTCTTCGCATGTAAATTGGCAGGAGTGCCATAGGGATTGCCTATCTCATGAGGACAGGGCTGGCCTCACGGAAGTGTGACCTGAGAAGTCTCACAGAGTCTTGGGCTGAGAAGGACCCCATGTCTGTTTTAAGGTTTTGCTGCTGCCATCCTAAATTTTTAGTTTTTGAACAAAAAGCCCCACATTTCAGTTTGCACTGAGCCCCTCCCATTGTGTAGCCAGTCCTGGATAAGGTTGTCACAAAGATTGAACAAAATAATATAACGTGTGAGAATACCAAATCCCCGGAATATAGTCTCTTGTACTGTCCCCATACAAGCACTTAGGGAAATGCTTACCACAAGGGAGAGGCAAATTATTCACCATTAAAACATATTTCAAGGTCCAGCTAAAGAAAATCACCTCCATTTTATAGCTGCTCATGATTCTTCAGTTGAAGACTGTTAGCACTAAGCACTTTAGTTGCAAAAAGCAGAATCATAATAGCTAATTTTAGCAGAAAAGAGATTTTATTTCCCTCTCAATCCATTTTCCGTGTGACAATTAAGCTCTAATCTGCCAAGGCATCCAGTGTATGCAGTGAATGTATTTCTCTCCTATCCATGAGAAGGGAAGTTGCCATATGCATGATAGTATTATGGACCATCTTTGGGAGGATTGAGAAAATCATCACTCAAATCATTTTGCATTGTATGGTTCAGTTGAGGAACCCAGTTAAGGTAGTGCTTGAAGTGTCTACAGCCAGGAGGAATATCCCACAGATGAGGCAGAATGCCTCTGCAATGACCCCATCATGCTACAAGCACTGAAGTTCCATCACATGCCAAGCACCAGGCAGCAGAGCATGCCTGCGCAACGTCACTGCTCCCCCCAGCTGGACCTCCCCCATCACCTTTGATGGAATTTGGATCCCACCTGGTCACTGCTTCCTAGAATTACCCTCTTCAGAACCCAAGTTCTGGACTGATTCCTCTTACTGTTGCAGCCTAGGTCACATGCACATGATGCAGTTTCAAGGGAGGCCAGGGAACTGAGTTTATGGTTTCTATATTAGGAAGGCAGAAGTCATAAAATAGAAAATGCTGACCTGCCATAATCATGGAAAATGTCCAAGAGGGGAAATCGTTTTGTTTAAAAATTCTGTCGTCCTTAACTTGGCGTAGTTTTGTCCCAGGGACAACTTGGCAATATTTGAAGACATTTTGGTTGTCACAACGTGGGGGTGCTGGGGAGGGAAAGGGAGTGTGGTACCATCAACTAGTGAATAGAGGACAGAGATGCTGCTGAACATCCTACAGTGCACAAGTCAGCCCTTCACAACAGAGAAGCATCCAGCCCAAAACGTCAGTAGTGTCATTGTTGAGAAATTCTGCTTTAATCTGTCTTTCTCCCGTAATTACCATGGGTCTCTCACATCATGATGACTAAGGGTGAACCCCAAGAATCTGTATTATTTTAAGTGCTTCGAGTGATACTGAAGTATCCAGGTGTTGCATTCAGCACAGACCTCTTTAATGTACGGCACATGTGTGTCTTTCAATCTAGAATAACAAGTATTAAGATTTACCTCTGTTAAACTGTAAACTGTTGATCTTATTAATTTTTGTCAATGTATCCCCTGGAATAATAGATTTCACCCAGTCATTCTTAAAAGATACTTCTTTATTGGGAAAGGATACTATATATATTGTGTAGCAATTATGTGACAGACATTGTGCTAAGTGCTTTTACATCATATTCCCACTTAAATTCACAACAAAATTCTGCTACAGACTTTATTTTTCCTATTTTATAAATGAGAAAAAAATTAAAGCCACACATAATTATGTTATTCGACCATGTTTGCAATGGTGGAGCTGGCATTTAAATGAGATCTTTTAGAATCTCAAGTCTGTTTTATTTGTTTGCCATTTATTCATCTACTTTTTCAGTGATTCTGGAAATATTTATAAACAGTGAGTAAGAAAACAATTTTTGCCTTCAAGTTGCTTGGAGACCTCATTGGACAGATAGAAAAATGAAAACGCCCTATTCTATCTACCATGAGGAATAAAGGGCCCATATGGAAACGGAAACTAACTCCAGGCTAGGGGTGAAGGAAAGCCAGATGGAGGAGAGGTTGTCTGCGCTGGTATTTAGGGTGAGAAGATAGCCAGCAGGGGGCGCAAAGGAGGTCCTCACAGAGTGCGTGCCAAATGATCAATTCTAAGGGGTTGTATGTGTCCTTTGAAAGTGATTCTTTTGAATGTCAAGTGTCATATAGAAAGAAAACGGATTAGGCAATTTAGGAAAATGGTGGAATAAAGCAACTGCCAAATTCTGGTAGAAAGATATTGATTGAGTTAATGAGCAGTAAAAAGCGGCA
Organism: Equus przewalskii; assembly: GCF_037783145.1. Lineage (NCBI taxonomy): Eukaryota > Metazoa > Chordata > Mammalia > Perissodactyla > Equidae > Equus > Equus przewalskii. Next base: position 72,947,381 of record NC_091846.1, read on the forward strand.
GGATTTGGAGACCAAACATGAAGGAAACAGAAAAGGCAGTAGACTCAGATGTCACCCAGGTTTTTAGTCAGTCGCCTGGATGGATGGTAGTACATTTGGCTGCAGGTAGGATCACCTGCTGCGTAGTTAGAAGGGGCTGATGAGATTGGCTGCCAGAGTACTGTGTGACAATCAGATCAGGTGGATACATCAGCACTCTCCGGGCTTTCTCTTGGATTTATTTCTCTTCTTGTTGGAGGTGTTTCCTTCAATATTTATTCCAAATATAGCCTTTGTGTGACCAAGTTTGAGTCTTTCATGCTGAAAGATATCTTTATTTTACCTTTTCATTTAAATATGAGTTTAGCTTGATATACAATGTTGGGCTCCAGATTTTTTTCCTTCACTTTTTGAAAATATCTCCACCTTGCATATAGTATTGCTGTTAACATGACCAATGTCCACCTGATTCCAGGTCTTTGTATACAATCTGCCTTTTCATTCTGGAGGATCTCAGATTCATTTCTTTGTTTCTGATGTTTTCACAATTCATTCAAATGGGTTGAAGTGTGTTTTGTTTTCCTTTCATATGTAGTTCTATGGGCCCATTCAATCTGAGTTTCTCATTGGTTACTTAAATACTAGGAAAACTTTGTGCAGTTTTTAAAATATTTGTTCTTCTAAGAACTATTATTTCCTTTACTTCTGAGATTTCTATTATACAGATGTCAACACATCTTGTGTACACTATACCCCGTTAGATTTTAAATCTTACCATTTATCTATCTTCTGGGAGGCCTCCTCAACCTACTCTTCCAGCCCTTATTCATTCACTATCTTGGCCCATTTTATTATTTATCCCGTCTAGTGAGTTCTTTACTTAAAGTAACGTACTTGTCATACTCAGAATCTTCATGAATATCTGTTCTGGTTCTTTATGAATATTTGTTTCTGTTTCATTTTTTCAATTTCTATTTCTATTCCTCAAAGATATTTATAATTATTGGGTTGTACTATTTAATTTGTAATCTACCTGGTCTATTAATTATGCCTCCTCTGCTAAGGTTTTCTATTTTTGGTTTCTCTTTTATGTTGCATATATTCCATAGTTATCTCAATAATTGTTCTTAATTTTAAGGTCATATTCTTTTGGAGAATCTACTCCCACTCTGGTTTTGGGTACCACAGGGGTGATCAAATCCTAGGGTCTAGGTATAGACTCTGGCCACATTGGAGTTGTGGAAGTGTCCTTTGTGCAAGGGAGCTTCTGATGTGACATCAAGGACTCAGGTATTCTGTGTCCCCTCTCCCCACATACGCACATAAGGGCTGACCCTGCTCCTTGGGATATTATCGTCTAATCTCTGTCCTGGACACTTGACTTTTTAAAGAGATGCCTCCTGTATTTTAGGAAAGAAAGAAGATGTGTGTTACTTTTTTTTCTATCTCTTTTCCATCCAAATGGGTTTCAATCTCTATTTAGCATGCCATCTCTTTTTGGCACTGACTCTAGGCTACTACATTACTATCTTAGAGGAGAAAGTGTTAGACAACTTCCTCCTGGGCCAATGTGGAGAGAGAAAGTGGGACAACCCACGTCACTGGACCCTCTTGCACACATTGCTATGGCTATGCTCCTACTTAATAACACTCTTGCCCACTCCCCCGACCTGACACCCACAGCACACTCTGGACCCCTTTCACCTTTGGCCTCAAAGGGATTTTTCATAGACTCTCTTGATAGATTCTGAGACTCATCTGTGCCCCTTCTCACATTTGTGATAATTCCAGAGAGAATTCAAGCAGCAAATGTGGGTTTATCACCTCCTCCAGAACTGGAATCCTCATGTCATCTGTGTGATTGCCTGCTCTCCTACAATGTTGGTCTCACTTTGCGGTGTTGCTGACATTTCAAGAAACTCTCTTAAATAGGGATATTTAAGTGTTTCTCTTTGTAAATGCTATTCTCCTTTGGAGATGCGATAATTACACGTTATAATTACACTTCAAGTTCTTTGAGACAATTATCATAAGCCATTCCATTGTTTTACTTGAAATGAGTGAAAAACTTTATACAAAGGTTTTTTGGTAATGTTCTTTGCAGAAATATTGCAGTTGGTATGAACTTCTCAGAGAAGCAGGGTTTTTCACTTTTACCTGCCTAGCATCTAACCCAGGTCCTAAGATGTGATACAAGATGTATGCTCCAATAATGTCCATTTTACTGAAATGCTAGAAAACAAAGGGGAATGGTGGTTGGTGTCAGATAGAACTGGGTTTATGTCTCAGCTAAAGAATTAAGCCAGATCTTTGCTCTTGCTAAACTTATTTAATAGTTCTAAAATAAAAGGGTATTATTGAATGTAAAAATAGAATGCATTAATATACACAAAGTTCTTAATAAGTACAGCGCTTGATGTTTAATAAATTTTCATCATATGGCAGTCATTACATCTATAATAGTAAGTAATGATTTTATTTAGATATATATATCATTTACAAATCTGATTTTCCACATACTGCATGAACCTCTGAGCTGGCTTACATGATTCTAGGATCATCTAATCGATCTTGAATACTGCTGCCAAATCCCTCTTTCTTAAAACCACTTTGATCACTTCAGGTTCCCATCCAAAGTCTTTGATGGTGTCATTTTCTATTATACCTAAATGCAATTTCTCTGCTCAGCTTTCATAACTCACCATGACTTGGCTTCATCCTGCATATCAGTGCTAGTCAAGATTCTTTGGTTACAAAAACCAGAAAACCACTTAAGAAATTCCAAGTAAGTGTGGTAGGAATAACTATTTTCATAGTGCAATAGCCTTTGTGATGATCACAAAATCTAAGCCACCATATTCAATAAGAACATTTCAGGGAAGCAGCTGGGGAACAAACCTCTTCTTGTGTTCCAGAAGTGACATACCCTCTACCTTCTCTGCTTTGGAAACCCTTCTACTAGAGAATGGCAATACATGGCCACCAGCTTCAAGTCAATATGATTCTATAGAGCTAACAGTTCCCAACAGCCAACTACAGCCTCTGCATCTTTCCAGATAGATCAACTGGTTTTGAATTCAGCATCTACCTCTGGTCCATTCTGCTGGAGAAGTGGTAGAGCTGGGGAGGCAGCAGGTGAATGGAGTGTGCTTCCCAGGCAACAGTTGCTGAGAGAACTTCTACAAATGATTATAAAGATGATGCATACAGAAAAGTATCCAATATAAGTTTCCAGGATATACTTTTTATGCTATTCAGTCATGTCTCCCTTATAATCAGGAACCAAACATGTTCCACTCTTCCTCAGCGTATTTGTACCTGAAACCCAGGCCTTAACAGGCAACACCTCCCTCTTCTCCTTTACTTCTACAAGCTTGTAAGGGTCTGCTGAAGTTATTAAGTGGACATAGATGTGTACTTAATAAGTGGGAAGATGAGTGAGTGAATAACGCTTGCCAGGATCATTCCACTTTCCATTGGTTTTCATTTCTGTGCTTGCATCTACAAATTTTTCTGTCTACTCAATAAAACTTGGCACACAATGATGTGGTTTATGAAAACAAGTTTCTTTAAGCTATTCTGTCATGGACTCCTTGTTGTTTGATGTGTGTTAATTTGCTCTTCTCTGGGCATTACATATCTTAGGGCAGAAATCATGTCTAAACTTCTATTATAACTCCTTGAAATCTATCATAGCACTAAGATCATGGTTCATATATAATTAACACTTATTGGACCGGGCCAACATTTGGTCAAAACCAGACCAAACTGATTTAGAGAAACTGGGTTTGGTTTTTACTTTTTACACAGGAATAGAGATATGAAAATCATTGGTGAGATCCATAATTTTTCTAACTTATTCATAGTAGTCACTGCTCACTCCTCACAGAAGTAACTTCAACTCAATTATACCACATGTTTTTGCTGTACTTTTAAAATTTTCTTAACAAAGTGGAAGAGGAGAATGGTAGTATGTAGGGGTAAGACAATTACCCAGATGATAACTTCAACTTTAGTCAACACTAAAATGGGAAAGTAGGAATTCAGTGAGCTCTATTCGACATATCAACTTCAGGAGATTCGATAATATGCATGATAGCCTTGAACTGCATTATTGTCACAGCTGTTAATATAAAGGGAAGAGCTCTAACTCCTTACGTTTTTAATATAATAAAAGTAATCTAATCAAAGATAAGGTTTTGAGGCATGCTTTCCTAAATCTGTAACAACAACAAGAGCTATGTTTATTGAGCATTTAGTATTTGTCAGGCATTAGATTAATTGCTTTACATAGATTATCTGTTTTATCGTGGTAACTATGTAAGTGTTTACTAATATTTTACCCTATGAAACTGAGGCTGAAGAAGTTTGAGTAATTTGTCCTAGAACACAACCAATCAGTAATGGATTTCTAATTTAAAGGTGTTCTGACCTCATAATCTGTGTTCGCTTTAAGTAAAGCAGACAGCTAAGGATTTCTGATGAAACAAAATAGGTTTTTTGGTTGAACATATTTGATTTTTGAGTACATTTATATTTCAGGATATAAAAGTGAAAATAAAATTATGTTGAACTCAGTAATTTTGAATATAATTTATTGAGAAGACATTAAAGCAAAAATTATTTCTTTGATAACTATCAAATGTGGGAAGAAACTATTTTTAAATGACGTTCTCTCCCTCCATCTTCCTTTTTTGTTCAAAATTCTCAGTGAATTTAATGGTTCACAGGACCATAAACTCTGAGCCTTTAGCATGCTTATTTTATAAAATAATGTTTTTGTAATTTTAGAGGAATTTCCTAATGCAAAACTACCTTTTGAATTCTAACTTCAAATAATTGCAGTGTGCCACATCACAGATGACTCATGGCTGTTGCTGAGCTCTACAAAGTGTAGACTCTCTTGCAATGGAGAGCAAGATATATGGTATTATGCTGTCTTGTGGTTTCTCCTTTTTCCTTTAATACCTAAGGAAGTTAAAAACACTATTTTTACAATTGGAAAATATTCCTTAATTCATCCCATTCTCCTCTGGCTAGTATGGCATTTCCAGTTTGACCTTATAGCTTAACGTAAATTTTATCTATCTCTGCTTGGAGTAGGAAGAAGGCAGTGAGTACCCTGGTCAAAACAGGAGAATAAAGAGAAAAAGAGGCACAAGAGACATGTTCATCTCTTTGTTCTCCTAATTTCTCCGTGTCTATGATTCCAAACTTAGTCAAGCATGTTTATGTAAATATCACTAAATATCTAAAAGGAGCTTTAAAAACCTTGCTATATATTTTATTTTAAATTAACAAGTAAAGGAAAGAATGTTCAAAGGCACAGAGGCACGAGAGAATATGTAAACTTAATGGAAGATTTTCCAGATAGTATTCTCAAACATTAGTGTGCAAAAAATCACCTGGGTCTTGCTACGAAAAGTCTTCTGAATCAGTAGGTCTGGCATGAAGCCTGCGCCTCTGCAATTCAAACAAGTGTCCTGGAGATGCAGTTGACGCAGGGGCCATTCTTTCAGTAGAAAGCACAAAGAGGGAATTGCCTGATCTCTGTCATATTTTGAGAGCTAAAGTATAGCTCTAAGAGGTGAAGTAAGTATTCATGTAGACAAAGTAAACCTCTCCTTTCTCTGCTCCCCAGATCACTACTTTGTTTTGACTGCTGGACCAAGGATGATGAGAATAAACAACTCTTTATAGCTGTACAGTCATGCGTCACTTAATGACGGAGAGGCGTTCTGAGAAATGCATTGTTAGGCAATTTCATCATTGTTTAAACATCATAGAGCGCACGTACGCAAACCTGGATGGTCCAGCCTACTGCACACCTAGGCTCTATGGTATAGCCTATTGCTCCTTGTCTACAAACCTGTACGGTACATTACTGTACTGAATTCTGTAGGTAATTGTAATGCAATGGTAAGTATTCGTGTATCTAAACATAGAAAAGGTGCACCAAAAATATGGTAGAAAAGATAAAAAATGGTACATCTGTATAGGGCACTCACCATGAATGGAACTTGTAGGACTGAAAGCTGTTCTGGGTGAGTCAGTGAGAGAGTGGTGAGTAAACGTGAAGGCCTAGGACATTGCTGTGTACCACTGAAGCCTTTATAAACACTGCACGCTAAAGCTACACTAAATTTACAAAAAAATGTTTTCTGTCTTCACCATAAATTAATCTCAATTTACTGCAACTTTTACTTTAAGAACTTTTAAATTTCTTTTAACTTTGATTCTTTTGTAATAATACAGCTTGAAACACAAACACATAGTAAAGCTGTACAGAAATATTTTATTTTTTTATATCCTTATTCTAGAACCTTTTTCCTATTTTTAGAATTTTCATGTTTTTTTTACTTTTTAAACATTTTTGTTAAAAACTAAGACAGAAACACACACATTAGCCTAGGCCTACACAGGGTCAAGATTGTCAACACCACTGCCTCTACCTCCACCTCCTGTCCTGCTGGAAGGTTTTCAGGGGCATTAATACACGTGGAGCTGCCATCTCCTATGATAACAATGCCTTCAGGAATATTTTTAAAGGACCTGACTGAGGCTCCTTTTGAGGAGATGTCACACTTTTTAGCAATATGTCCATGAGAGTTTTCTTGGTTTGTTTCTTTTTTTCGTCAAGATTTGCTTGTAAGCAGATCATGCGCCATGAACATTCCTCTCTATTAATGAAAACCTTTTGGTATTGGGGTCCATGTTGTCAAACTTTTAAAGGAGTTTGTTGAGGTCTGAAAAAGCTTCTGCTAAACATTTCACTGTGGGGTTCTTCTTTTTCTTCTCCTGCATTTTCCTTTCTCTTGCCTCTTCCTCAGCTATACATTTCTGTTCCCATTCCAACAACTCCTCATTAGCCAATGCTTCAGGAACCACCTCTAGAAGCTCCTCATTGTCATCCTCACTTGCATCCACGTTAAAGTCTGCCTTCTCAGCTACAGCCTTGTTGATTTTTGCAATCTCTTCATACTTGGCAAATCCCTTGAAGTCATGGACAAACCTCTTGAGTGTCTTTGAGATGCCATTCATCCACTCCGTGTTGAGATGGCCCCAAGCCCAAGCAAGATTCTTAATGGAGTCATAGATGTTGCAATCTTTCCAGAATTGCTGCAATGTCTTCTTAGTACTTCCTTTGGTTGCTGCAGCAATAGCCTGGGCAAATGTCCTCCAGTAGCCCTTACAAGCTGCTCTAACTCCTTGATCCATTGGTTAGATCGAAGAGGTGGTGTTTGTAGGGAGAAACCCTTCTTTGATATCGGGATGAAGATCATCAGTTAAAGGAGGATGTCCAGGAGCATTATCAGCAGTAAGGAAAATCTTGAAAGATATGTTATTCTCCAAATAGTACTTCTTCATTTTGTTGGCATAGCAATTCAGGAGGGCATCTTGGAAGAGGAGCTGGGTCATCCAAGACTTTGTATTGAGCCTATAGTGCATTGGTATTGTGTGCTTATTGATATACTTGAAGGCTCTGGGGTTCTCACTGTGCCAGATCACAAAGGATTTCAATTTGCAGCCTGCAACATTGCCCCCAGTCAGGGCTATTATCCTGTCCTTAAAAGCCTCAAAAGCATGGATTTGGCTTTCTTACAGATGAAAGACCTTTCAAGCATCCATTTCCATAATAGAGAGTTTTCCTCCATATTGAATATTTGCTCTGGCAAGTAATTTTCCTCTACAATCGGATTATCTAGAGTTTCCAAAAATTATTCAGCTGCCTTCATATCAGCACTCACAGACTTGCCACTCACTTTTACATAATAAATAACAATTCTTGAATTGTTTAAACTACCCAGAGCTAGCAGTAAACTTTCAACACTGTAGTTGGGTCTAGCCTTTTTTTCCAACAACACAAATAAACTTTTTGCTTTGGCTGTGAACCTCTCGGTGCTGAGAGGGACATGCATCTGTGTCTGATCTTCAATCTAGGTCTTTAGAAGTTTCTCCATGTCTGATATAGGTCCTTGAATTTTTGTTAGTCCCGTTGTCTTCAATGGAGCAGATACTTTAACAGCTTCTGTCACTTTGTTCTTGTTTTTCAAGATTGTATCTATGGTGGAATGGGACATGCCTGACCAGCAAGCAATAACCATCACTGGCTTTCCAGCTTCACAGTCCTGAATCACTTTTAATTTCATTTCCAGGTCTATCACTTGACATGGCCTCTTACTGGCAACACTAGAAGTGGATTTTGTATGTTTAGGGGCCATGATTAGCAGAACAATGCAAGATTAAATCAAGATCAAGAGAAAATTATACAATTAAGAGATGCGGTAAACAGGAGATGTTTGAGTTTGCTGCTGGTGTAATGCAGCATACTGTTTCACAGTAAACTTCTTTTATCAATAGAAAGAGTACACTCTAAAATAATGATAAAAAGTACAGTATAGTAAATACATAAACCAGAAGCATAGTCATTTATTATCAAATATTATGTACTATACATAACTGTATGTGCTATTCTTTTATACGACTGGCAGGGCAGTAGGTTTGTCTACACCAGCATCACCACAAACTCGTGAGTAAAGCATCGTGCTATGATGTTATGAGGTTACAATGTCGCTAGATGGTGATAGGAATTTTTCAGCTCCATTAGATCTTATAGGACCATCATTGTATATGTGGTCCATCGTTGACTGAAATGTCGTTATGCAACACATGGCTGTGTTTAAAAATCACCAGTTTTTCTTGAAGACCTATTAATTTTAAAAAATTCAAGTACCTGATTATACTTTTATCACATTAAAGTAGTAGCTAGAGTTCTACAGACTCAGATGTATCTGTGGAGTAGGCAGGTGACATCAGTGTGTGACAGAGGCTGATGTAAGAAGGTAAGCCCCATACTGTTTGTACTGCATACCTTATCTAAGGTAGAGTTCTAAGAGAACTCTTGATGTGTCATGCCCTTGTGTTATCCTCTCTTTTTAAGTGTGGGCAGGAACTTTAACTTGCTTCCAACGAAGAGAATATGGCAAAGGTAGGACGGGATATCAGTCTCCTAATCATTATCTTCTACGGCAAAGGTGATGGGATTTTGCAGGTATATCCAAGGCCCTTAATCAGTGGACTTTATGTTAATCAAAAAGGACATTATCCTAGGGGCCAGCCTGGTGGCACGCAGTGGTTAACTTTGCACATTCCTCTTCAGCAGCCTGGGGTTCACCAGTTTGGGTCCCAGGTGCGGACATGGCACCACTTGTCAAGCCATGCTGTGGCAGGTGTTCCACATATAAAGTCGAGGAAGATGGGCACAGATGTTAGCTCAGGGCCAGTCTTCCTCAGTAAAAAAAGAAAAAAAAAAAGGAGGATTGGTGGCAGATGTTAGCTCAGGACTAATCTTCCTCAAAAAAAAGAAAAAGTACACTATCCTGGATGTGTCTGATTTAATCAGGTGAGTCATTCCAAAGAAGGACAAAAGATCAGAGCCCAAAGAAGAGAGAGAGACTCTCTTGCTGGACTTGAAGAGACAAATTGCATGGTATGGAGAGAGTCACATGGCAGAGAACAGTAGATGTCTCTAGAAGCCTAGGGTCTCAGTCCTACAACCCTAAGAAACTTAATTCTGCCAATTTCCAGTGAGCTAGAAAGAGGAAACCAAGCCTCAGATGAAATCACAGCCAAAAATGACACTTTGCTGCCTCATGAGACAGTGGGCTGAAAACCCGGTTGAACCACACCAGACACTGACTTACAGAAACTATGAGATGATAACTGCTCGCTGTTTTAACCACTCAGTTTGGGGTAATTTGTTACTCAGCAACAGAAAGCTAAAATATCAACATATCTGCTTATTTAATTTGCATTTTGAAGCTTTATACTCTCCACAGAAACTGCCAACACATACGTACATGTGACCTGAGTCTCCACTGTGTAACACTCCTCTCAACCCCAGACTTTTGCAATCTACATGTAGGATTTGCTCATAGATGGGCTGTGGACTAGCCATGTTTTCCCTCTTGTGGAACTTTAGTTTTCTTAGACACAAAATGAAGACTATGAGATATATTCTACAGTATTGTTGTGAGTCAAGTCAGGATGAGGCCTCAGAACTACTTGCTCAGGATGAGAGCATCTGTCCTAGATTCTAAACCACCATTGGCCCACAGAAGAGACCGCCTCAGGACCTGGAGTGGAACTGGTAACATGTCCAGCACTCCTTTCCCTCTTAAGCTCTGAGATGCTTCACTAATATCAGCTGGGGTATCTCATCTGAATTCATCACTTTATGCTCACTATCCCAGCTTAGACTGCAAGAGGTCAAGGCCATCACTTGTCTCGTTGGTTCTCACCTCCAAACAGACTTATGGTCAGTGAGGAAACCTCCTCTAAGTTCTTTATTCTTCTCCTCTCCTCCTTCTTATCCTTCTTGCCCTCTTCTCTTCTTCCCAAACTCTCCTTCCCTCTGCCTCTCTCTTTTCCCTCTCTTCCCTCCTTCTCTCTTTCCTCCCCATCTGCTCATCTCCCATCTCTTCTCCTTCCTTCCCTTTACATACTTACACATATATAATTTCTAGAACAGCGTGTTTGCCCTTGTAATATGATCAATAAAGGTCAGTTTCCTTTCTCAATTCATCCCTCATGGGTAGTTGTGGGTATTAAATTAAATTTAACTAATGCATATGATGCTATCTAGTACACAATAAACTCCAAATTTTTATTTTCTTCTTTAACATCTAAATGATATATGCTAACTAACTGGTGGAATGATTTAACTAAAGGATGGTCACTGAAGTTCTATTGTGGCAAGGTCTTATGAGGGGTTCTCTGTTGGATATGGACATATATTTGGTCACAATCTACCACTGAGATCAAAGTTTGTTTACACAAAATGAGTTGATACTCAAACTCACTCACACTTGCATTCATTTTATTTTCAAACTGCTTTATTTATGTAGCTGGAAAGCCTAAAAACCTGGTTGAAATTTAGAAATGATTTATGCCTACACAATTATTCTTGTCTTCTTGGAAATATTTTTTGCCCACATGACTAGATGAACATAACCCTGGAAAGACAGATAATTTGAATCCTAACTAAAAATTCTATGGAGTTTTAAGTGTAATGTTATTATCATGGCTTTCCCAAGTATTCCCAAGAACACCACAGCTTTGTCATTGCCATCAACACTAACCAGTACCCTTGTTATCGTTTTGTTAATTCAAAATGTTAGATATTCATTCTTTAACAAATGTTGTTTGATTGTGTGTATCAGGCACTGTTCTAGGCACTAGGGACATAGCATGGCATGAGTGGTGCCCGGGCCCCTGTGTGTAAACAGCCTCCATAGAGCTCTCCAATCACAGGAAATAATTGAAAGTACAAGATACAATGTACAAGGAAGACTGGAAAGAAGGATGGAAAATCCTGGGGCATTTTGTAAATGAAGACATACTTAAAGAATATGACTACATGTAAAAGCCAGCATACTGAAAACAAGAATACATCACTATTTTGTATGTGTATGACTGGAGTAAGTTTTAAATATTTAGCAATAAACACTGCTAAATATTTTGTATAACTTCCAGATATACACACATGTTCATACACACAATTATTAGCAATTATAGCATCATAAAAACTCCCTATTTGAATTCTCAAACTATCTTAGGCAAAGCATTTTTTTTTTCAGAATAAATTATCTCAAAATGATAGCACGTGATTTTCTGTGTGCCTTAATGGATCTTTTCCAAAAAACTGGCAAGCTAAAGCAACCGTCAGTAAGGTCTTGTGGTTTTCAGGAGAGATCAAAGGAAGCTTTCATAATGCACAAAACATGTATATTTATAATGTATCATAAACATTCAAATGGATGTGACTACAACACATTTAGTTCCTTAATAAGGCTATATAGTAAACTTTAAGTTAAACCATTTGATTTAGTTTTCACTTTTGATTTGAAACATTCTAACTTCGGTTTTGCCAAGCTGAACACTGTTTTTAATCTAACCAGATCACTTGATTCATTTCATCCTAATGCCCTTTTCATACCATGTTTTGACCTACAGCAAGACCTTGCTGAATGCATGAGCGCTGAAAAGATGGAGAGATTCTCAGTCAATTGACAGAATGCCATCAGCTTCATGGTAATTTTCAATTCTTATGCATGAATCTCATGGCAGACCATAAATATGTTTATTGGAAAGATGTAATATACCTTTTTTTAAAGCAAAATATATGAATAAAGTTAAAGCATACGAGATCTTGTAGTCAGGAAATTAATGTTCTTTTGTTCTATCAAAACCACACACACAAACTTGACAGAAATTTCTTGTGAATTACTAATGGGGGTTTAATCCTGACAAGGCTTTATTTGTTCAAGAGTCAGATCGCGGGTCTGGTTGCTCAAAAAGCCAATTATCAGAGAATATCCTCTGTTGCTGCTGTCATTAAGAGACAGACACTGATGACAGTTTAACTTGGTTTCAGTGCAGCTCTCAGGCCACAGCTGCTTGCCAGGCAAGCCAAGTACCACTGGAAAACGCCCGGTTGCATTGACCCTGTGGTAATTGAGGTTATGAAAAGGCTCTTGTTCTCAGAACTCTTGAATGAATGCCTCTCCCAGCGGGACCCAGCAGGACCCTTGAGGAGGGCAGACCCCCTGAACGACTGAACTGCTCAGAATCTCAGCTCTGGGCCTCAGGAGGTCAGGTCAAGAAACAAATGTTAAGGGTGGGACATAAGGAATGCCAGAGAGCAACACATTAGGCTGGAGTCCTCGATTCTTTGCATTGTTTTGCTGGATGCTCTCTTTCATCTATTCTGCACCAAAAATAAGCACAGAAACTGAAATCTGTTAACACTTTAACCTGAGTGTCATGCGGAAAGCTTCTCTTGCTGATTTTTGGCCACCCCATCATTAAAAGCGAGAGAGTGGTTGTGGTACAGATTTCATTGGTGCAACAAACTGAACCATCTTCTGAAATGGCCAGCGTTCTACTGGCTGAGTCAGGCACAAGATCCTACTACTAAAACAGTCCTGGTCCTCTTTCACCAATAATGGGCATTAGCATCAGGTGAGAATTAACATGGAAGTGGTCAAGCAAAATAAGGATAATTAGCCCAATCAAATAAATTGCACAACAGCATTTCTAAAAAAGCATCTCCCATCAATTAGTTGTGCTATTACCTATGATTGATGTGATAAAACATTTTTTCAAATTAGTAACAACAATTACCTGGAAAGAAAATTACTGATAGCTCAGTGGGTTTTAAAGGTCAAGATTAAATAAATATCCTTAGCTTTAAATATGATGTAAAAGGTACGTAGCTATAGTATGGACAGTAGTATTTTATTTCTTTTTCACGCAAATGAAGAGCAAACGTTTTGTAATTATGATCTGGTAGGTAATTGTTTTATATTTTAAATTAAAATGTGAATATGTATGTGCACAGTAAAAGAGAAGGAACTCATTCCTTTATTTATTCAACTAATACTTGTGGCACTTGTATTATGTTCTAGGCAGTATGGTAAGGGCCAGAGAAACAGTGGTTAGGAATGATCAGAAACAGTTAATGCCATTATGGGCTTACAGTCAGGTACTGTTCACTTTCTAGTGGAACTTGAATAGATTTTTGTGAGGAAGATTGGCATAGCTGTGTGCTCAGCTACGATCTTTAAAGAGAAAGAGGAAGATTGGCAACAGGTGTTAGCTCAGGGCCAATCTTCCTCACAAAAAGAAATAAATTTTAAAAAACAATAAAAAAAACACTTGAGGATTTTTACTTTACCTTTGCAATCTAACGATTCTACGAGGATTCGTCTGACAGTTTCTTGCTCTGCGTTGAATTTCCCATGGACCTTCCAATGTATTGACTCAGGTCTTCTTTTATTTTAGATGGTTTTCTTAGATTACGATTTAAATATTAATTCTGTCCCTTTGTTTTGCCCTTGTTTCCCCATTATAGGAATGGTGTCCCTACCCTGGCTGTTTTCTGTTTTCACCACTTTCTCCTTAAGCCTCTTGAAATTTTTTTTCTTTATCACTTTCATATCCTCTTGGTTGGTTTCCTACTTTTCTTCAATGATTACTTAAATATGTTTACTTGAGTGTCTTGAGATTTAGTGATTTCTGAGATAATTTTGTCTGTCTTGTCCATTTATTTTGAGTTCCATAACTCTTTATTTCTTCATATTTTTAGTCTCGTTTTATTTCAGTTTTGAATTTCCATTCAAGGTGGCTTTTCATATTCCTGAATGCATTGTTGAATATACTTAATTTAGTTTGGATTGTAGCCTGATACTTTTCATCTGCTTCATGATTGTTTTGAGGGGCAATTTTTATCATTTGATGTGGGTTTGACATCATTTTCTGAATATTTGTGATAAACTTATATGATTTACTTCTTTTTTTTTGTTCACGTTTGTGTTGGTGTGGTTTACAAGAATTGTAATTCACATATTCACAGAAGAGTATACTCTTCTGTTAGTACAGCAAAATACTAATTCTTTATGGATTTTTTGGTGATTAAGAGAAGTTGTATAATTTTCAGTTTTGCTTTCTTTTCTCTTTAATGACCACGTATTTCCCCCTTTTTCTTATTTTCCCTTTCACGGTTTGTGAAAGGGTGGCTCACCCTTCCCTTTTTGCTGTTTCCTCACCAGAGATATGCATTATGAAGACTGCCGCTGCAATAGCAGTCGTTTAGGCCCATTACTTGTAGACTGTGCTCTGAGCTCTCAAACTCTCTTTGCCCTTTCAGCATTTTCAGGGTCAGGGTGGACTTATTCTTTACCTCAAGTTCACTCCTCTTGCTGGCCTGTCTCATCTCTTCCCCACAGTTTTTCTTGTCGTGTTCTTGCTTGTCAAAGAGCTGTGTGGTGGAGCAGGGTAATGAAGGATTGTTCACCTGGCTTTAAATTCCATTGAGAGCATAGCCTTCATATAGATATGTACATAAAATATATAAAATTATATATATTTTGGGGGGAATCAGCTACCATTTTCTCCATCTACAAATACCCAGTCATTACCTTTTTTTTTAACTTTTACTTTTTCTTTATTTTTCAATTATCACATAAAATATTTATAGTTGGGAAATAAAAAGAAAATAAAATCATCTTTAATCTAACCACCCAGAAAAAAAATTGAAGAATATCAGTTTAGGCTTTCTATGTAACAAAAAGGAAAATAGAAAAAAGTTTCCTGATGCACACACTCTTTATAACCAGCTTTTTATATTTAGCAATATATATTTAGTAATACATTTCTCCTTATAGCTAAATGGAATTATTTTTATAACAACACCTATTTCTGGTTGGTTTTGCTTTTTACACTTGTAAACAATATTATAAAAAGAAGAACCTAATAGCAAGTAATATGCTTCATTAATCCCAGAGGACAAATTCGTTGAAATGTTATAAACACAGATAATTACTTACTAAAAGTATTTATTGTACATTATCAAATTGCCTTCTGAAAGGTCAGTATAATTTACGTTTCAGCAAATGTTAGGGAAAAAAAAATCACCATTTATTTATCTAAAATCCTAATGACACTAAATATTGCCTGTTTAAAATTTAATTTTGCAAATATGCTAGGTAAATGTTTTATGTATTGAGTGTTTTAATTTATTTCTTAAATAATTGGATATAACCATTTTCATCAGTTAACTACTGGATCTTGTGGGTTTTTATTTTGTAATTCAAATGCTCTCATTTCCCAATTTCTATTAATGTACTTATATTTTCCTGATAATTTTGAAAGTGTTTACATATTAATCACATAAATAGTATTTTAATATTTCTTATATTTTTTCTTCAGTTTGTTTAATAATTTTCAAAATTCTTATTATGATGAGTTTTGACAGACAGGAATTTTTAAATAGCAGGATTTATCAATATTCATTTTTTTTCCTATGGTATTGTGTTTAGATATACACTATGTTTTTAAAACGATATGATTTATGAGCTAGCAACTGGAAAAAAAATGCTTCCTTCCCTCACAGCTTCAATAACATCAGTTAAAACTACCTTTATAAAATATGGTTTAAATTAAATATAATTTTAACCAAAATTATAGAGTGCTACCTATGAACTAAGCACTCTGTGTGTGTCTCTCTAACTGAAGATAGGGAAAGAAGAAAAAAAATGGAGAAATAATCATTCTGTTATTTTACAATACTTTTTGTTTCATTTTGTCTGTTTCAAATGCTTATAAACATTTTTTCTAAAATAGGAAAAACAAATATCTATATGTCTGTCTGTATATATACGTGTATATGTTTGTATAGTATATGTAAAATATTAAACAGAGACATAGGGGTTCAGAGACAGAAAGTGAATGAGATGAGTATGAAAGAGACAGAGGGAGAGTAACAGTCATTGGCAACTTTTAGATCATCTTCAGAAATACTCCAAACATATTATCTTCATCTTTGTTAAACAGAGAAAACAACATTTCCCTATTTTTTTTTCTTCTGCATGATATCAGTTTATCTTTAGAAGGCATTGCAGGAAATTATGAATGAGAAGATGAAACAGTAGCTTTCAACCGCCTCTGTAAAACATGAATACTGCCAACGTTTTTGTCACCAATAATTCTCCATAAACATGGGTCTCTTTTCTCATTATGCAGGCTGTCATGCTTTATTGAACCACATAATTTTACCCAATTAAATAAACCGTATGTAGTCTCCTCCCCCATTTCTTTTTCTTTAGCTGGACAAATGCCAGTAATTATATTTAGAGTACCCTAAGAGGACACCATATTCAGTATTCATTTTGGTGCTACTCTGCACAATCAAACATAGCTCCTGCTGCTCTTTTAAATACTAATGTTCATTTTATTTATAAGATGTAAAAATTGCACACTTTTTAAAAGCCAGAATGAGTTAGGCTCATGGAGACGTCATGCCAGCAAAGTGGATATAAGTTAGTTGGCTTCAGTCAAGTATATGGTCTGTCTCTTAACAAAGCTCTCATAAGTAATTAGTTTCTAAACTGTTTAATCTATTTACACTAATACAAGTTTTATTAAGGTAGCCTGCCAGATATGTGGCACTTTTTTTCTTTTTTTTCTCCATGAATAAAAAGGTTGAGTCTTTAACCTTACCAGTTTCTGTGCTAGAGTTACATAGCAGCTACTCAACGTAGTTTCAGAAAAGAACCTCTAATATAATTCAGCCGAGGTGGTAGTGGAAACTGAATTTATCTGCAGCAAGTCAGAACTTACACACAACTGGAGAAATTAAAACAAAATAAAGATAGCTTCCTTGTGTGCTTGACATCAATGAGATTTTCTATGGAAGGGAAAAGACTACTCAACAGTATGTTCTTTGAGTTGAAAAAGGCAAAGATATGTAGACTGGCACCTACTAAGAATTCTGTCACCTTGACTGCGACCTAAGGTGCATCTGGTTTTGCATAAGGTCTTAGCAGTTTCCTGTTTCACATGTAAACTGGCCATAGGAAAGCACTTATTATCTGAGAGTTATTGTAGCTGTAGGTTAATTTCATATTAAAAGGAGATATTTGTGTGAAGTCAGCTTACAATTTAACATATCAACACCTTTTATTCCATTTGTTCACTTCTATTAACAGTTCCTACCTTGCAGCTGAATTTCATTTTCAGACAGATTTAAAATCGCACTGCATCCCATTTGCACAGATGGATAGGCAGCCAGGGAAAGCAGGCAGCTTGCTAATGCCAGAAGGCTGAACCGAGTCACAGTCGTCATCCACAATGAGACAGTGAGGCCGTGGTGGTCCGCAAACAGATCTCCCTTACCTGGGTGGCCGGTGTCCTTCCCTTCCCTTTGGGGTGTTGGATTAGGGGGACTGTTTATTTTGATTCTTTCATATCAGCTCAATGTTGATTGACACTAAGTATTACCTGGTACTTAACCTGTGCAGTGAGACCTACACACACCTTTCCTTGACCTCTAAGACTTGTCTTATATAAACCTTTTGAATCAACATGAAGTAACAATCAGATTCCTTTATTTGTTGTTTGTTCATGTCAATTCCTTCCAACTAAATGCTGCTTAGGAAGTAGTTCACATTTCCCACGGCGTCCTATTGACAGTGGGTTCACATTGCTTAAGTCTGGGTATATTTTAATTATAACAACATAGATGAAGGTTTTTCATAGCAGAAGCAATTGTGGAATGCCTTGGTGAAGGAACCGAGTATATGAAAAAGGCACTAATTTTTACAACAGAAGATGAGTCCGCTCTCACTTACTCCTCCCCTCCTCCTTCATCTTTTCTTTGCACAGATAACACGCCTACTGTTTTCACACTGTAACACAAAAAGCAGACTTTAATGGCAGTTTGAATCATCCCCAAAGTATTAGCTATTCAGACATTTTCTGTTGTGTCTACTTCTGAAACTGCCAATGGCGTGATGCTGAAATTAATTATTTCCTGCTTCATCTGCTCCACGAAACAGCAAGAAACACATTTTCTAACTGACAAATTTACTTGAATTTATGACAGGTCTCTTACACTACAACCTACATTTTTTAACAATGAGAAAGTAATTTGTTGAAAGGAAGGGAAGGCTTTGTTAAACATGTACTTGTAACTTTATTTTGTTTCCCATTTTAACCCTGATTTCACATAGTTCTACTTACTGTTTTAATTGTTTCCCCTTGCTGAGCAGAATGGGGATGGGAGAGAAAAAATGATTGGGGTTCAAGAAGAGTAAGCATACAATAAACACAAGAGGCTGAAGAATAAGACATAAAATGAAACCTCCAAACAAAAATTTGTTAAATAAAATTCTGCTTAATCAAGGATGCAATTTTACAGTATCTTTCTAATAATATAAACTAAAATGGATCTTCAAAGAAATAAGCGAATAGGCTAATAATCTATTTTTTAGCATCTTAGTTTTAATAACGTATTTATTTAGACTAGCGTTATTTGAGAACAAAGATGATTTGTGAGAATTTTCTTTTTGAGTTTGGGTATCAAAACAGGACCGGGGGATGGTGATTATTCCACGCTGGAAAGTTTGGTAGGTCCAAACCTCCATGCATAGTAAAGGAGATAATTCCAGGCAGTGTAAGACAAGGGGGAAGATGGTTAAACTACCTTACAAATTACACTTGGCTACCTACTCCCAGGGTGCTAAAAGCAGAGATCATTTCCCCTATCTCCTCACTAACTCATTATCCAAATATAAATGAGGTATACTTTTTCCATTTGAGAAAGGTACAGACCCAAGGAGGAAGATAGGTAAATGGTCAGTGGCGGAGTTAAAACACAATGTGCTGTAGAAAAGGAGAGAAGAAGAAAGGAAGTGTATTAGTTCCTATTGGTGTGTAATGAATTTGCTGTGTTACAGTTCTAGAGGTCAGAAGTCTGAAGTTAGCTCTCCAGGGCTAAGATCAAAGTGTGGGCAGGCTCTGTTTCTTTTGGAGAATTTAGGGGAGGATCTGATTCCTCACCTTTCCAGCCTTTGGGCATTGCTCACATTCCTTACCTCATGGCCCTTTTTCTCCATCTTCAAAACCAGCAATGTTATGTTTTATTCCTCCAAGTCCTTCTCAGGGTACCCACTCTCTGCTCTCCCTCTTCCATTTTAAGGGACTCTTAGGATTACATTGGGCCAATGCAGCCAATTCAGGATCATTTTCCTATCTGAAGTCACCTGATTAGCAACCTTTATTTCATCTGCAGCCTTACTTGCCTTTTGCTATGTAATATAACGTATTCACAGGTTCTGGAGGTACAGATCATTGTGCCTACATAGTGGATAAACCTGAAGGGTCCCCAGCAGCATCCCTCTAACCTTCCAGAAGGATATGAGTTTCCAAGGAAACACACTCTGAGGTGCTGAGGTTCTAGTTCAGGAGGTTTACTGGGAAGCATCTTCAGCAGCAGTCTTCATGACAGCTGAGGGAAGCAAGATTGGGCAGAAGGTGAAGGCGAATTTCGATGTGGTTGGAACAGAGGACTCAGGTATTCACAGAGGAGCTCTGGACCTGGGGGACCCTTCAGAGTTGGCCCAACTGAGGCAAGGGGGTTAGGCCTCCCAACTCCCGACCGTTTCCACTCCTCCCTGCAAAGACCAGCCATTGACCTCCAATGGTCCCAGGGATAGGCCAACTGCATGGGACCCTCTGGCTGACAGCAACTCCTGGAGTCTCAGCTATTGAGTCCATCAGCAGCCAATACCACTGGGCTGGTTATGAAAGGGGTCAGAGTGTTTGCACAGCAGCATCCTCTCCACCTCAGAAATAACTGTATAAACTCAATATGTTGCCTTTCTGTTGTGATGAATAATATTATTTTTAAAAGAATATGCCCTTGGGAATAGATCTTAATTTAGATCATAGCTCAACCATTTACTAGCTACATAGAATCAGACAATAACTTACGCTCATTGAAAATTTTTCTCATCTGTAAAAATATGTTCATAATAACTATTCCTCATAGTTAAAGTGAGAATTAAATGAGATAATGTACATAAGCTTCCTGGTATAGTTATTGGCATATGGAAGTCACTATATTTTTATTACTGTGATTATGGCTAATATGGTAGACTATTTATTACACATAACAGTAAAGGGAGAAATTATTTCCTTACATTTGCTGCTAGAGGGTTCTCTGAGAACTGACATAGAGACAAAGAGAAAGTAAACAAAACAGACAATATCTTGCTTTTTTACTTGCAGAGGTCAAACAAGCAATGCTCTTATCTCTGGGAAGAAGACAGTGAGTCTAGAGGGGTTAGCCATAAAACACTGTATACTGTAGAGTGCTGCTTCCAGAAGAGCATCTTGAGGAGCTCTGTGAATGCAGTTCACAGCAAAACAGAATAACTGGTGAAAATTATTTAAAGAAATAAGCCCTCTGGAATTATCTTAAGGACTTAGAGTAAGTGATGAAACATTTATTCAGAAAAACCTCCTGAAACTATATATAGTTTAGTTTAGAATAGTGAGAACCTATGGCCTTTGAGCCACAACCTGTCCCCTTCCCACCACTCCCCCACCCAACCTAACTCAGATGGACGGAAGCTCCACTGTGGGCAGGTGTGGCAAAGATGGGAGATCTCTCTTCTTCGGCTCCCAATCAAAGGATACAGTTTCTCACCAGGAGGGGAAGGCTGCTAACATTTTTAACCCCGTCAACTCCAAGCTGTGACTCCAAGTTACAAACAGTAAATTCCTAGTGAATATGGCAGAGAGTTAGGGAGCTCCCTCTGTCGTCACTGTCAGCTTACAGGATGGAGGCTTTGCACAAGGCATGACAGGCCAACGATACTGGGGCCCTGGTCACCCCCACCCCAGCTCACTTGTTGGGAGGCGGTTCCACTCTGGAGAGGCAAATGGAGAAGACTGGAGCAGTGGCTCAGAGATTTTCCCCAGGGAGAAAGGCCAGTTATAAGAACAGAGCTCCTACGTTCTCCCCAAATGAACTGATATTATTTGAAACAGGCCGGGGGTGGGGGGCAGTTCATGTCCAATGGTGCACTCGAAAATAATGGAAATTTTGGAGATAAGCAATTAAGAGGAGGCTGTAACTGTATTAGAATAACAAGATAAGCTATAGGACAGCTAGTTTATCTGAGAGAATCAGAGGAAAACAGTCAGCTGGAAATTAGTGTAGGCTAACAGCTGGGTGTGATAACAAAGGACACGTAAAACATAACAGAGAGATGAGGACAAAGACAAAGAAAGCAGTGGGTGTATACTTGTAAATTTGGTCCTCAAACGCCCTAGTTTTGCAATCCTTTCTCAGACTAGATGCCAATGGTGTCCCCCTTCACCCACCGGTGTCCGGGCTCCTACAGTTCACCTGCAAATTAAATCCTATCCTGAAACTTTATTTATTTATTTGTTAAATTGTGGAATAATATACATAGCATCAAATTTACCCTTTTAAACGTTTTTAGGTATAGAGTTCAGTGGCTTTAGGTATATTTATAGTGTTGTGCATATCCTGAATCTTTCATAACCGAACTTCATATTTGAAGCCAGTTAGCATGAATCACCCACACAACTTTTTTTAATTCAATTGAGCTTCTTCTTTAGAGTCGCATCTTCTATTCCTAATTGCCTTAAGTATGTACAAAAATTATATATAATATATATGTAATTATACATATATAGTCACGTGCCACATAATGAGGACCACATAAATGATGGTGGTCCCGTAGATCAGGACCATACAGCCTAGGTGCGTGGTAGGCTGTACCACCTAGATTTATGTAAGTGCACTCTGTAATGTGCATGCAATGGCAAAATTGCCTGCTGATGCATTTCTCAGAACGTGTCCCAATCATTAAACAACACACCTGTATATAAAACAATGTGTGAATATACATATGTATATATGTATATAGAAATGCACATGCATATGTGTATATTTTTAGATTCACCTAGTATTTTACAGAGAGAAATTCTTAAACCATAAGCTTTGTTGTTCTTGTTAGTATTGTTGAGTGGATTCTGACCCCAAGTGCCCTGTGTACCCCAGAGTAAAATTCTGCCCAGTCTTTTCATGCCATCCTCTCACCTTCTGGTGCTGTATCAGACAATGCTCCACTGCTATTCACAGGGTTTTCACGGCCAATTTTTTCATAAGCAGTTGGCCAGGTCCTTCTTCTTAGTCTGTCTTAATCTGGAAGCTCTGCTGAAATCTGTCCACTGTGGGTGACCCTGCTGGTGTCTGAAATACCAGTGCATAGCTTTTAGCACCCAGCAACACACAGCCACCACAGAATGACAAGTGATGGATGACAGACAGGCGGTGTGGTTCCCTGACCGGGAAACGAACCCGGCTGCGATGGTGAGCGCTCCGAATCTTAACTACTAGACCACCAGGGCTGGTTAAAGACTATGACTAAGAGAGTACAATTTCCCATTCGACCTGCTATAGCATCACTGATAGACTGGCTTTAGGTAGTAAGTTAACTTTTATTAACTTTTATTGGCAGCTTACTCTGTTGCTGCCACTCTGTACGCAATCCTCTTTCTGATAAGCCGTAAGACGTAGATGCACTTCATGGCAATACTACATTTAACGATGAGGAATCTGAGGCACGAAAGTTTAATTTAGCTGCTTAAGGTCACAACGCCACGAATGGCTTCGTCTAGGATTGAAATCAAGCACTATCCCTTCAGCACCCTGTCTCATTACCACTATGCAAGAGGCCAGATCTATGATGGAATTATCTTATTATTTTGTTTTTTTTTAATTAACTTGAAGTACAAATAACTGCTTACCTATTTTTTATGCATTTTCTTTTAGTTGTTTCTTTGGTAATATTTTAAAAAACTGTTCAGCACTAAAAACGATGTTATATAATAAGATGAATGAGATACACATGGAAAGAAGAAGTCTAAAATAGTCTTCCAGAGAAGTATTACTCGATTTTTAAATAATCAAAATGCCAATTTAAAACTGTAAAATTTCGCTCCACACTTCAAACCTTCAGACCTTTAGATCTTACCTGGGACAGGACAAAAACTGCAGACAGTAGGAAATGTGATTCATTTTGTTATTGACTTATTTGTTTATGAAAAAAACTGTGCTATAATCCTTTATCTCCAGTGAAAATTATTATTTTGTGCTTCTGCTGGGGTTTTAAAGAAGTCACTCAGGAGAATATAGTATCTCATTTGAAAAAAAATACTGGATATGTATGGTAAGAATTGCTTACACTGCAGTCAGATTAAGCCTTAAAATATATTTGAATTCCCATATTGCTACGTACACATTAAAATAAGTGCTTTCCAATCTATCCCCGATAGTATAGCCATTGAGTGATGTATTTTATTTGTATACATTTTCCTAATCTGTTTTGAAGATTGTAGGATATCATCTTTTCTATTTCCTATGACTTTAGGTTTCTTATATGGACTAAAGTTTAGTAAATTGATCTTCCACCAGTAAAGCCCTCTTGAATGGTTTCTTATATTGAAATTGCCTTTTTATTTTTAATCTATTTTTACTTATTTCATAAACATTATGACCGTGTCTATCCACTCTAAAAACATTGAGCTTCAGATGCCAGAGCTATGAAGTAAAGATAGATAAGAGAGAAACACAATTCTAAACAAAAAATATAACAGCATGGAAGCAAGGGAAAGGGTGTATGGAGAGAGTAAAGAGGGAGGGACACTGTACATGTGTTGAGAAGAAAGAAGTGATTTCTTCCCAACTCAACTGGTATTTCTTGTGGAGTAGGAATGATGTTTTGTTCCCATGCCACCTCCTTTAACAGGTAGCTCTGAAGAGAGTACCCAATGGAACTTCAGATGACGCTTATTGTATTAGTGTTCTATAGCTGGCAGTTCCTCAAATGATTAAACATAGAGTTGCCAAATCATCCAGTAATTCCAAGCGTAAGTACGTACCCGAGTAAAATGAAAACAGATGTCTCCACAGAAATTTGTACATTATTCCTTGTAGCCAAAAGGTGGAAACAAATCAAATGTCCTTCCGCAGACAAATGGATAAACAAATGTAGTATATACAGTCATCAGTTGATTAATGACAGGGATACATTCTGAAAAATGCATCGTTAGGAGATTTCATTGTTGTGTAAACATCATAGAGTACACTCACACAAACCAAGATGTTATAGCCTACTGCATACCTAGGCTATATGGCACGGATCTTATGGGACCACCATCACATATGCAGTCTGTCATTAACTGAAATGTCCCTATGTGGTGCACGATTTTACATAAAATGGAATATTATTTGGCCCTATAAAAGAATAAAATACCAATAGATGCTACATGAATGAACCTCAAAAACATCATGCAAAGTGAAAAAAACCTGTTGCAAAAAACACAGACTCTAGGATTTCATTCATATAGAGGTCAAAATCTATAGGAACATAAATTAGATGGGCAGTCATTTCGGGCTGTATGAAGGAAGTGGAGGAAAGGAGGGTCACCAGAGCATACAAGTTTTTTCTTAAGGTAATGAAAATGTTCTAAAATTGACTCTCATAATGGTTGCACATATCTGTGACTATGCTAAAAACCATTGAGTTGTACACTTTAAATGGGCAAATTGTGTGGAATGTGAGGTCTATTGTACTAAATCTGTTTAATTAAAAAACCCAATTTTATAATTTATATATGCACATAGAAAACATTGACAGATTTCAGATTAATATGTCAAGATTGGATATCTCTGAGCTTCGGGGTTACTGTTGATTTCTATCCCTACTTTGTCCTTCCAAATTTCCTACTATATATATATGTTACTTTCTTAATCAGAGCAAATAAATTATTTTTAAATGTCTCATACTTATATTGCATTCCAGTAATTACAAATCTCATGTAAATTGTTAATTAAGATATGACTTGAAATAAAGCTAAGTTTTGATGGGAAAAAAGGAAACAAGCCTTTTTTGAGAACACATGGTGGGGAAAAACGGAGGTTATGCTACTCAGCTGTGTGCAGCATATGCTCTGTTTGGGGTGTGCACTTCTGGAGAAAAAATGTGCTATCTGGCTATATCAACCCTGGCAGCTCCTACTTTTTCCTTGTTTCTACATGAAGCCCACTCTAGCATTTGTCTAAGGTCACAGACAGAAGTTGTGTGTGAGAGTACAGAGAATGACAGCTTATAAATAAGAACTCCAGATAATTTTCTTTTGTTTACAGTTATCAATTTTTGAAGTAAACGTGGCTAAATGAAACATAACCACTAGCTGAACACTTACTTTACACAATCTGAGATATCACTAAAAGCAATATGAAGACAAAGCGTGGAAAAAGTATTACAATTTTTAATGATTTTTATGACTAAAAGCTAAAGAACAAATATATTAATATATATAGGGTCAAATTGTACAAAATTGCCATTTTGGATGTTAAAAACAGCAAATTATTGGCAATTTCATATGGCCCAACTTAAGGTAAATATGATTAACGTGTAGTTTCCCTGAAGGAAATATTTTAGTTTTAGATACTTTCACTTGATTAACATTAGGGGGAACAGTAATCTTTTAGTTATTCACTCATTTTTATAGACATTTTGCTTTTTCATCCTTCTTTGACAGTTATTTTTGTGCAGAAAATATCATAATCAGCTTGATACAATCTTACCGTTGCATGAATTAATCCCTACAAAAGCTAATTAGTTTCTTAAATATAGAAATACCTAAAATTAATTTTAGTTAGTACCACTATATCTCCAACCTCAATCCCAATGTGTAAAGAAGGAAAAGATGTAATTTTCGATATGACTTCTGGCTATTCTCAAACTAATTCCATTTAAATCAGCGTATAACTGTTGGATATCCACACAGCACAGCTACCATGAAGAACGCATAGACAATTAAAACTCATTGCCAATTCTCAGTCCAGCATTCCAGCAGGGAATTAGACCTGAAGTCCAATAAAGTACACACACATGATACGCGTATACGGTAATGTACAGTACAAAGCAGCAGAGAACAAGAGTTTTATTAGAGGTAAATTAATCACTCCAAGTACATTAGTGAAGTTAATCATGTTATACACCTGAAACTAATATACTGTTGTATGTCAATTATATCTCATTCAAAAAAAAAGATCTTAAAAGAAAAAGAGTGCTGGACTTACTTGTAGGGACCCTTACTTGAGCAGGCGTCCCAGCAATGAAAGTAAGCTATTTAAACAGCAATTGTTGAAGTCACTGCATCTCTCGAATCAATATTCCCTTTCAACTCATTACCTTTCATTTAGGTGAAGTTAGAGTGACCAGGGACATTAGCAGGAGTCAGCTAAGAGGAAGCTGGGTCAGAGGTACATTTGATGTCAGTTAGGGAGATGTAGTTATGTTGTTTGCAGTTACTTCCATATGGAGTTAAGATATTCCTAGTCATTCATGGATAGAAATGGATTCCACCATCACAGGAGAGACTCACTCAGGGTCATAACCCAGATGTGCGGTACAAGAGCTATATAGCAACATCAAGGTGTTCTCAAGAATGTAACCCCAAAGTGTGTTTGAAGTGGTGGGGCAATTTCTTCAAATGTACAGAGATAGAATCTGGTTAATGGAAGATTCTCTAAAATTGCCCAGCTCATAAATGAAAAAAGGTTGATAAAATTTCCCCAAATTTGATAACTAACCTACAGTATTTCATGAATTTAATAATAACAAATTTTTATACTGAAGGAAATTCTAGGCTGTCAATAACTTGAAATATATTTTGGCCAATCATAGTAAAAGTAGTATTAATACATTTATGCTCTCTATATCAGAAAATTTTATAAAATCATCGGTATTATAGAGCTCTTATGGGTAGTTCACTAATAAAAAATATTACATATTACATGATTTGTGATTTCTGCCATTTTTGTCAGCCGTTTCTAAATGTATATGTTGCAATTTCTTTTTTACTTTAATAAACACTCCCTTTCATACCAAAGTTTTTTACTCATAATTTTTTATCTTTTTTCTTATCCAGGACTCCAAAAAGTCTAAAAGCTTCAGGCTCTAATAACCTGGCACTGCCTATTGTTTTGAGAAAGTAGAGGAGCAGATTATTTTATGTTAACTAGTGGAATACGGAAGTCTTCAGCAGCAAAGACAAACAGAATGTTGAAATGTGAAAAAGGCAGGTAAATGCATCATCTCAGGTGAAGGGAACTTGAGCAAGAGCATGCCTGTGGGAGGTTCCTGCAAAGTCTGAAGCCATACGTGAAGGACAGAAGGGTAAGATCAGGAACGGGGTTAGCACCAGGTGTTGGAGAATACTGAGCACCACTGTGACCTTTAGTCCATAAGCCTGGTGAGCCCCTGGAGTTTCTTGAGCAGATAAGTGACTTGGTAATATCTATACTTTATTTAGAAAGATTTGGCAGCAGTGTGGAAGATGAACATACAAAGCAATAGATTTTATCGAGGGAAAGCATAGCAAAGCAATTGAAATATTTCATGTAAGAGATGATAAGCATCTGCCCAGGAGATGGTCGGAGGGGCGGAGTCAGGGTAAGGCTGTGAGAGACAATATGAATTAGCCATTTTCTGGATTGTGAGGGGGAGCCTGGTGGGGAAAGGCGAAATGAAGATTAGCAAGACTTAAATGCAATTTCAAGTGTATGCAAATGGGAGAAGAAAGGATAAATTGAGATTAGAAACATAGTATTAGGTAGAACAGTCTTGGGCAAGGATATAATAGAAATATGGATGGTGTTGAATTAGGTAGGAGCTTAAGACATTTAGGAGTACCCAGTGTTCAGACTTGTGAAGGGAAATAGATGAGTGATCAGTGGTGTGGAGATGATTTAGAATGAAATGGTTAGGGGGGTGCAAATAAAAATCTGGAAAACTCCTACATTTGAAGAATTTAAGAGATTGCCATAATTTTTTTTTAAGTGGGAAAAGAATTTTGGTTTACATTAGAACTTTTTTCTCCAGTTGGTTAACTAATGCTTTCTAATATACATTGAATAAAGTCATTAAAAAGTAGCATATTTGTTTTATTTTGGATCATTAGCTATAGCATAGATAATTTGGAACACGAACAAAAAAATAGCATGCCAGCCTTTAATTTTAGATCAATGATAGCTTTCACTTATTGAATGTTCACTGTGTGCTGGGAATTATTTTGAGAACTTTACAAATACTAATTCATTCAATTTTTATAATAATCCATAAGTAAAAACTATTATAATTTTTCTCACTTGTAAATGAGGGAACAGCGGCACAAAGAGGTCAAGTATCTTGTCCAAGATGACAGCCGGTAAACTGAGGAACCTGGAATTAAATGACAGCACTCTGGCTTCAGAATCCATTCTCCCAACCACCGTAGCAAACTGATTCCTAAAACTCAAACTTAGGGAAATGTTTTGATTGATAGATAAGAAACAAAACAATCTACCTTCACACACAGCTTGGACACCGGGGTCTGAAACTACTCCCCACACAATTTACTCATTATATTAGCATGGCTTCACCATCTAAGGAGACTCATGACCCAGAAAATGGCCTGATTGTTCATTGCAGAAACTTCTCATCACCTCTTCAAAGGGCAAATCAACGGACGGTCTGTGTCCTAGGGTTCTTTGAATCCTTTGCCTCCGAAGTTCTTGCTTTGCTGTTTTCACTGATCCTCAACAGTTGTATCCTAATCCTCAGCCACTCCTAACCAGTGTCTGCTCTGGAAGACCCACCTTAAACCGACCCTCAAATTCACATCAATTCCCCGCTTGCCCTCCAGCCCCAGACCCTTGCAAAGCTCTGACTTGGTGCTCTCCCTTACTGCCGGACACAACATACTCAACTCCGTCTTATCAATAATTTGCTGGTGATTTTAGGGAACTGGCATTTGACAATAATGTACTTCTTGCTATAATTCTGATAAAATGGCGGAAAGTCAGAAGCAAGAAGGCACATTCTAGAGAAAGAAATGATAATTAAAGAAAAGCAAGACGTCACTGAAGTGAAAATTAACAACAGAACAGATAAGCTGATCTAGACCGTTGAATGAGAAAGAGATTTCAAGAAGGGAAATTTCCAAAGGACACGTGTCTACTGAATTGGAATTAAGAAAAAAAATCTCTAGTAACACGTTTACTGGGAGAATTTTGCCCATCACATTTAGATTAGAACCTTTGTGTGGCGCTTACCATGTGCTAAGAGTTTCTAATGCCTTGCAAGTGTTCACTGGTTTAATCTTCACAGCACCCCTGTGGGGCAGGTTCTATTATTGTTCTTCTTTTACAGAAAGGTTTAAAGAGGGTATATAGCCCGCCCAAGGTTACACAGCTACTAAGGGACGGAGCCAGGGTTTAACCAGGCAGTCATTATCTAAAGAGCAGTTCACTATACTGCTTCCCAGTGATGTCATGAATATCTGTTGATTATTGGTTTCAGTCACAAAGAACTATTTGCACCTTTCTGGAGTGCATCAACCACTTTGTGCACCAATTTCTCTGAAATACCTTTCCCGCCTTTACCCGTCTGGACTATAACTACCATCTTTCAAGACTGAACCAAGTATTATCCCTCCAGAAGACTTTCCTGGCTCCTGGTGTAGAAATGCGGAACAGACAATCTTCTCCTTGGGCTACTGTTGTGCCTGTACATGTTTCTAATTTAATTGCTTATTTGTATTTCTCCCCACACAATTATAAGCTTTGTGTAGTTCTTACCTCTGGTACATAATACATGGGATTTGAATAAATAACCAAACCACCAATTGCTCTAGGTGCTTTACCCACTAAATCTGAGAATCTATGAGGAAAATACATTCAAGCAAACTGCCTCATGATGGGACCACAGGCATTTTCCTCTCTATAGGCAATGCTACCTCACTGGCTGTTCCCTATAAGGTATCTGAGTAAGAACACTCCTGTTTATTCCATGCCTCTTAACTCTTTTCTTCCAGGCTTCTTTGCTTTGACAATTTCATTCTGAAACATGTTTCTGAACAGATGTCTTATTTGTTTTATCTGTCTCCCCCAAGATTCTGAATTCCTTGCTAAAGAAACTGGCCTGATGATCCTGATTTTTCCTTTATTGGCCAGTTTCGACAGACATTCTTTCCCCAAATGGACTTTGATCTATATTAATTTTGTGAAAGTGTTGTAGCAGAAAGATCCTGGGAACCAACTCTTGACAGCTATTAGCAATGCAAATGTAGAGGTCATATGAGACTTTCTTATGAGCAGAATAAACAAATAATGATCTCATTAGGAAGGCCTTGTGAAAAATTCAAGCTTTGAGAACTTTGACTTGGAAAGGTCTAAATATGGAGTAGAACTAATTCCTTTATTCTGCTTTAGAGACGATGAAGAAAATATTCGAATCTTTGAAGTCATTCTAAATGGTTCTTGTGATTAATTTAGCATTCTTCCTGGCATTTATAGCTCAGATATCCTATAGATATGGAATAACTTTGCATGACCCCCAGGAAAACTCCTGGATGCCATTAATATTAATTCAGAAATTTCTGGTCAAGACATGCTGTGGAAAGGATTCTAGACTACAGTACAGGGCATTGGTTCTAAGTCTTACCGTGCCACATGAAAAAGTCATTAACGTCTTTCAATCTCAATTTTGTAATCACTAAACACACACATATATATGTGCGTGTGTGTGTGTGTTCGTGCACGTGCACTCGTGTATGTGTGTGTACACTCTAACTCCTTGTCATTGTAAACATTTTAAAAAGTAGCATATACTTGCAATAGGATAGTTATTACACAGTCCTGTGCATTGTCATGTTCTTTGACAAAAGCACGTGAAATAACTTAAAGAAACATTGAAATGCTTACTTCTACCACAACTATGATTAGAGTCAGAATTTGTCTCATTGTATAGATCTTTCTTTGCAAATCGACTCTTGAATTTAATTCATTACCCACTCTTTCAGTATATAAAATCTTTACTTTACCTTGTATATATCAGCGACATTGATCGATCTTTCTTTCTTTTTCTTTCTTTCTCTTTTTTTTTTTTTTGCTGAGGAAGATTAATACTAAGCTAACATCTGTTGCCAATCTTCTGCTTTTTGCTTAAGCAAGATTAGCCCTGAGCTAACATCCATAGCCTTATTTCTCTATTTTGTATACGGGAGCCCTCAACAGCATGGCTTGATGAGCAATGTGTAGGTCTGTACCTGGGATCCAAACCCATGAACCCTAAGCTGCTGAAATGGAGCATGTGAATTTAAGCACTTCGCCACCGGGCCAGCTCCAACATTGATTTACAGATTTTAAAATTAGTTTTAGTTCTCATAAATACAAAAGCAAAAATATCAAAGTTTAGTTTTTGAAGCTACCTGCGTGCCACAATGCAAAAAGCCCATTAATGTGGTTGAGAGAAAAGACTGAATTCAGTGGCTTCATGATGTAATAAACAGAATCAATATAATTTTTGCCACCAATGGCATTTTTTTTCTTTATTGTAAGCGAAATGAAAGAAGAGAGCATCAAAAACATGACATTTGAGTTAAAAATGCAATTTCTGCTACTTAGCAGCGGTTTCAGCTCCGGAGATCTGTAAGTCACTGTCTCACTCTCTGTAATGCTGTGTCGATGAACTCTAACTCTGAGAATTAAGCTAGACAACCCATGTGAGTCTTCTTGGAATGGAGGAGGCATTAAATTTCTATTTGACAACTTTTAACACCAGTTAGAAATACAATAACTTGGAGAGTGTTTGGCCAGTCATCTTACTTTGATGTAGCTAAAATTATATTCTGAAAGTTTATAGCCTTATAAACATCATTTTCATTTTCTATAAATTATATTTTCCTTAAATAATTTTTCTCTCATCCAAACCCAAACCTGACTAGACACTGAGATATTGGTTTAGCTACACAATTGGGAGCATTTAATGGGAATTATACAAAGAAATTTATAAGATAATTCATTTTATAAACAAATGAGAATAGCTGTGTACGTCCATCTACAGTGGAAAATATATACATTTTCTGGGGTTCCCAAAACCTTCCTTCAAAATGAAGCATCACTACTTTCTAGCTATGTGAAATTCAATTTAACTTCGTCTTGCTGTGCCCTATAATTCCCGTGTCTCTCAAACTAGACAACAAGCCCTAACCCTGGAGCATGGCTGTGCTATTTAAATGAGATAACATATGTAAAGTGCCTAGTATGTTGCATGGAAAATGTTAGGTAAGAAATAGATCTTAGCTCCCCTTACTTCTTTCTTCTTTCACTTTAATCTTTATTTCCACACTGCTCTGTGAAATAGAAGTCATAACTTGATATCTTGAATCCAGAACTTTTTTCTCAGCCTTCACTCTCCTTAATGCATCTTCTGTTTTTTTGACAGCTACTGATCACTCGTTCCAGTTTAATAGGTTTTGTTACGTGTCTGTATTAAAGTAAAATTTTGCATTGCATAAGGGAGAACGTAGAGTTTTTAGGTGAACAGTTTTGCTTGCGATGTACCAGCTGAGTGTTCTTGGACAAGTTATTTAACTTCCCAAAGCCTCAATTTCTTTTTTAGAAAGTGGGGATAACAGTTCCCATCGGGCAGGTTTGTAGAACAAATTAAAGAAAGATCGTAGCACAGTATCCGGCACAGCATGTGTGTTTAATTTCAGTTTTATAAAAGGCAAAATAAGAATTAGGATAAAAATCTACCATTCACTGGTGCCTACTTTCTGCCCCACATGCTCAAGTTAGTATGTTTTAGAATGATCAGAATAAAATGTACTCAATGAATACTGAACATCTGATTTAGTAGACAGACTGACAAGCCCTTTAAGTACTAGCCAACAATAGGAAAATAAGATCTGAAGTTCCTTTGTTATGTCTTAAGCCTCTAATTCTACTCAGTTTGAATATTTCACTGATTTATAAAAAATGGAAAAGTTTCAAGTGCGTGAAAAATTCTCTTTTTCTGTGAGATAATAGATGAAGATACCATCTTGAATTCCTGAGGGGTGAATTTTAATTAATTGATGATTAGAAAATATCTGCAATATGTACTAGATTCAGTAAACACATCCTAGTGTCCTCTTTTGAGACTTGTAACCCAATCACTGCAAGATGTGGCATAGCTTTTCCGTGATCGTATTTGATACCTCTCCCCAGTTCCCTTACTAAACCAGCACAGCATGTGCTATCCAGGTGGTGGTGAATGAGGTAATGGAGTAATTTCCAGAAAATGTCTAGGGAAAACTCCACTGAGAACATGAGGGTAATTAAAATATTTAGAGCTTGGTATCCTAGGTACAATATCATTCTTTCTATGTAATAGAATTTACAGGAAGTCAGAAGTAGCTAGCCTATAAGGTTGATGAAAGAAAAGTTGACCTGGCAAGGATATAAAGCTAGAAGGTAGAGTAAGGATTATTTTACTTAATAGCTTTTATGCATCTTAATCTTTCATGGTATATATTTTTGGCATGACTTTGAAGTAAAGAATTACTTATAATTTATTGAGATGGTATCCATTTAGGAAGACTTTACATATTAAGAGAGGAAAAGAGAATTTTCTTGAATGTTCTTTATCTATTTCAGAGATTGAAAAATTGAAGCAGCAGATGTTGCTGCCTTTTGAGGATATTCTCCACTTGCAGAAACATCCCTTGCATCCGCCCAAATTAGGATATTTAATATCCAAACATCAACATTTGAGTTAAAAACAACTTTGGTTTGGATATTAAAAAAGTGATTCATAGAATAATTAAAAATAGTATTTTCTTACTGAAACGTTTTCATTACAAAAGCTTGTTTTCCACCAAATATGTGTGTGTGTGTGTGTGTGTGTGTGTGTGTGTGTGTGTGTGTGTACATATGAGCCAGCCCTGGCGGTCTAGTGGTTGAGATTCAGCATGCTCACCACAGTGGCCTGGGTTCGTTTCCCAGTGAGGGAAGCATACCACCCACCTGTAGGTTGCCATACTGTGATGATGCATGTTGTTGTGATGCTGAAAGCTATGCCACTGGTATTTCAGACACCATGAGGGTCACCCAAGTGGCCAGGTTTCAGCAGAGATTCCAGACTAAGATCGACTAGGAAGAAGGACAGAGCCACCCACTTATGAAAAAATTAGCCATGAAAATCCTGTGAATATCAGTGGGGCCTTGTCTGATATAGTGCTGGAAGGTGAGAGGATGGTGCAAAAAGACCAGGCAGGCCTCAGCTCTGCTGGACACAGTGTCGTGAGGAGTCAGAATCAACTGAGTAGCACTAACGACAACAATGTATGTATAGTATTTATATGGATATATGTATACATATTTTGTTTATTTTTGTTTTATTTTGAAAAAGGCACCTAGAAATTTTCTAGGTGGACATATCTTTGAATTTCAAATGAGAGGTAAAACATTGCTGGAAGCATGGGGAAAAGAAAAATATCCCAAATGGAATATTCCATTTAGAGCCTACCCAAGTTGGGAGCTGAGCTTCTAAGATGTATATTGCAATATATCCTGAGGACAGCATTGTGCTGCCAAACAGGGAGCAGTTTCCCTGGCCATGCCCAGGCAGTTCCTACACCCACAGCTGCTGTAACATGGCACAGCTGAGCCTCACCCCTCAGCAGACGCTCCAACAACAATATATCAATGAAAAATCCATGGAGAGATGTCATGCACGTTGCCTTGGATGATAAAAACTGTGTTCCCACTCTGGAGTGTATTCAGTGACAGGAGACCAGGAAGAAAATGAGGAGGCCATGGAATCATGGCCTGCCTTCAGCTCAGCCTGTTACCCAGCATCCAAACTGGCAGGGAAATGTCGAGAACAGAGCCGCACCCCGATGATCAGTGATGCTCTTAGAAGCTCTCTCCATTGTGCCATTCATCCCACAGGAATACGTGCTGTGACTTTGACATCCTGAACTACAGCTCAGGCGGGATAGTGTTGAGAATGCTTTGAAGATCCAATTTTCTTGGGGGCACTTTCGCATTCAGATGTCCTTTTAGCAGAAAGTAAAGTAACAAGGTTCTGGGATTAAGCCAGTGAAAGGACTTCTCTTAATAAGTCCAGATTTTCATACTCTGTTGAGACTTGGAAAAAGATACCTAAAGACTTACCAATTTTCAGGAAAAGGCCCCCTCAGTATTCTCCTAGATGATTTCTTATTTTGTTATAAGAAATATATTTTTAAAAAACATGTAAGATACGCTTTCCAAAAGCACATTTAGATTTACGTATTCCACACATATGTGTGTATACACGTGTGTATTTGGTGTTTATACACATATGTGTATTTATGTGTGTATATAATGATTGCCTTCTGGTATTAAACAACATTGATAAAATCCAAATTTGTAACTTGGATTACTAAGCAAAATCAGAAAAAGGAAAACTATCTCTTTGACTAACTTCATGTACTTTCGAAATAATGCTTTGTTTATTTAAAATAATTAACAATTTTAATACTACTCAGGGTGTTAGAAGATTGCAGTTGTCTGTCTGGCTACGATGAGTGTCAACATTACACTCAAAAATGTTGATTAAGCAGAAACTTCAGGTTTATTTGCAGACATAAAACGCCTACGATTTCTAGTTCCTTTGCATAGCCCTTACATAAAACAATTGGCTTGCTGGCAAGTCTACTAAATCTGAATCTTTAAAATAATTCAGAGTACTGGAAACATTTATTGGCATTTACCTGGGTTCTGCTGGAACACTGTATAAGTGAAGTGCAAATAAGTTTTGTAACACTTATGTAACAATCAACCGAACCTTCCCGACAAATATACACTTGCGCTAAGCAATGTTGTTTATTCCATTGACTGGGGCAACGTTTGTCTTTACAAAGCCCTGAGATAAGATCAGAAGCAATAGCAGAAAAAAGAACAACAACAACAACAAGAAAGCTATTTTCCCCCATTCTTTGGTTTCATGACCCACTTCATACAGCATGCACAGCATTTTGCTATGCCTTGGGATCTACCATTACAGTCCTCAGTTTGTAACAAGAGGAGGAAGAAGAGGATGTTTCCCTGGATGTTTCACTTCCAACACAAGGCCCTGAGTTCTCTCTCTCTTAATAAGTGGGCAGGTATGTACACAGTAAACGTGAAGATTGCTTTTTGAAACGGTGCTTCCGTGAGCCTCTTCCAAAATCAAACACCTCAATGCAGCCCCAGTGTTTCAGGCACAGTGTTTCGAAATGGCTCTTCCTGAATCCCTCCCTGCACAGCTGCACCTCATCTGTATCTCTGTTACACCATCTGGTGGTTTCTGTGTGAAGCCTTTGGCATGAGGGGCAGGTTGGAGGGGGGGTGGTTCTCCCCTAATAACCATACATAGTGGTCTGCGCTGGCTTATC
This sequence comes from Equus przewalskii, assembly GCF_037783145.1. Lineage (NCBI taxonomy): Eukaryota > Metazoa > Chordata > Mammalia > Perissodactyla > Equidae > Equus > Equus przewalskii. The sequence continues at coordinate 72,984,038 of NC_091846.1, forward strand.
TCAACTTCTCCTCTGATGCTCCTTCAGCAAGAATAATTTTATGCTAGAATAACTTCATGCAAATAAGGCTCATTCTTCATTGGGAGAGGTTTAAGGGTGGAAGGAATGCAGGGAAAGGAGAGTTTGAATGGACTGTTTCCCCAGGTTTAAAAAAAAAAAAGCTTTAATTAAAGGTTGTTCAGCTTGCTTGAAAAAAAGTATATATACACATATACATGTACACACACACACAATCTCTTTGAAAATAAAAAAGTGAGGGGAAAATTATAAAGATACCAGTGAATGAAACTGCTCCGTGAGGTTTATATTGTATGGTGCCAGTCAATAGCATTGCCGTACATGAGTTCTGAACTTGCCCATTTCCTTTCATCTTAAGGAGTGGTATAATTCTAGACAAGTCTTTCTCCTCCTCCCCTCCCCCATCTTAGTCTATGGAACCAACCAGCTGGAATTAATGGGTAAATAAAAAGGAAACCGCACTGCTGTGTGTCCCTGTGTAGATTCCAGTGACTCGGTTCACACAATCCTCCTCGTAGATGCTGCCATATTATGAATATAAATGAACCTGTTGAAGAATGAAAGCTACATATTTAGTTGAGCAGTTTTCATTGGTATGCATTTGCCAAGTTTATGATATTTGAAACCACATTAATCACCTTCCTTGCCTTCTTGCCGTCATAAAGAGGAGAAAAGGAGGGGAAAAAAAAAACCTTTGTTTTCTTAATCAGTTGAGATCTTTTCCTCCCAAGCGGTTGGAAACATTTTACAGCGATAGGTAAATGTTGTGATGTCATGCATTTTAAACATCTATATTTTCTGTATAGGATACGCCATATATCATGTCTTTTACAAAGAGAACTGGTACTTAGAACATCCCATTTAAGAATTAAGTCATATGGAATTGAACCTCAAGTTTTTCCAGCCCACATCTTATTGCTCAAAAGCTAAAATATTTAAAGGAGTATGAATCAGACTGTGTAATAGCTTGCTCTTATTGCTTCTCTTGTAACAAAACCATGTTCAGAAACAGGAAAACGGGGGGGAAACTTTAATGAAGAAAATCTGTGCTGAGAAAAGACCAGAGAGCCAATAAAAAGCCTCACTTAATTGACAACCAGCTGCCTTAGCTTTGAAAGCATTTATTCAAGTGTTTTTTGGCTCTCAGAATAAATTGTAGAGGCAATCTACAGACTCTTATATTTTCTGTGGTAAATCAAGGTGCAGAGACATTAACCATGAAAACGATTTTAAATCATCCATTTCATGAATGAAATATGGGAAATAATACCCTGTTGTTTAAAAAGTTCCAAAAAAGAAAACAGAGTCTGCAGCTTCATTGGAATTGAAAAGGAACTTCTGGAATCGACCTTGTAATTCCCTTTTGTGAATGCAGAGTTTGCGCTGTGCTCTCATTTGAGATATGATCCCTCTGCCCCTTCATAGGAAAGCCCTGAAGCTCTTGGGATTTAAATAAAGGAGAGTAATGAAACCATTAAATTCTGTTAGACTTGCAAAGACAAAAGATTAAAAAGCTGAATTATCATATAAAATTATATATTTTTGTTCATCCACAAAGTTCTAACTCTGTTCTTGCCAAGCACTTGGGGTTTAAGATACAGAAACTTTATAATTTCCACCACATATTCTGCTTAAAGATGTATATTCCATAATTTTGTTTCAGAAACTTACTCATTAAAGCAAAATTTAGTCCGAATATTTCGTGAAATAGCCAATGTGGTTCTTTGGAAAATGATGTTAAAATTTGCCAGTTTGCATTTACAAATTTTTCCATGATATTGTTTGCCAGTGTATTGCAAAAACGTTAGGTGACATTCTCAACTCATAAATTAAAGGCATCAGATAATAAATACAAGGAGAATAAATATTCTTTATGTTGTGTCTGTATATACATAGATGTATAAGCTATATGAATATAGATAATACATGTTTACACATTGTGATAATTTTGAAAAGAAAACTCAATTTTTAGTTACTTTACAATGGCAGTAAAAGTCACAGGTAATTATTGGTCAAATTAATTAAGTAGAAAGAACCATTTTGATTTAGGCGTGGTTGGAAATTAACATACAGAGATACAATGATAAGACAAAATGAACAAATATTCATTTACTCTCTATTAATCTATTAGAATTAATCTATTTGAAGATTACCAAGCAAATCTCAACATTGCTAGCTAGATCTAAGCAGATTATCTTGTATGTGTATTGATAGGTTGGTTTTCCTTAAATTATATTCTAAAGGCCAACAGTTCTCCCTTCCAAAATAAAAAGAAGAACCATACAAATGTTTACGCAGTTATTGAAATGGGAAAATAAACTACAGGAAGTGGCATGTACCATTTGTATGTTTTTTTTAAACTTCAACATCGTGGCTTTATTTTGAAATGTATAAACATCTAAGAAGGAAGAAGTAAAACAACAGAGCCTAGAGATCTGCTTCCAAATTAAAGCAGGAAGTGGTTGCTTCATAATAAATCCACAGCCCACAGCATTCTGTTTAATGTGACTCTTTCCACAGTAATCTCTGCGGAAATTAAAAAGACGTATTTCTGAATCAAATAATTTAACCTATTTTAGAAAGGGTACAAGAATCATTCAATTATTTAATGAAATGACACAGCCCTTTGTCATCTCACATTTGGCCATTGGCATCATTGCTTTGTCAATTAATTACCCCGAAACTGTCTCAATAATGCCCCTCTTCTCCTCTGTAAGTAAATGACATATGCCATCTGTCTCCCCAAAGGAATAAAAGCTGCGTGTTTATTTAATTGGATTTAGCCTATTTTTTTAGTTAAAATGGTGGTATTTCGGTTATACCTATTTTATTCCAGCTGAGAGAAATATGTGAAAAGTGAAAAACTCTCTTGTAAGAATTTTGTTCAGCGAGGAAGAGCATTCTGATTTAGATGCAAAGTATGTTTATACCTGTAGATCTCTACTCTTGATCCAGTCATGTCTATATCTAACTCTTCCATGTACCTATTTTTCAGTCTACTTGGTGCCTGTGTGTGTGCATTTGGCTGTATGTGAATGAGAGTGTGTGTGATAGAGAATGAGGCACAATGAAGAGTGGCAGAGTGAGAGAAACATAGCGCAGAGAGAAAGAACAAGAAGCAAAGGAGGAAAATGGACGACAAAAGACTGTAAGATATGGGCACAGAGTGACAGAGATGGAGACAGAGACAAAGAGAGACAGACAGACACATGCCTATGCATTCACACAGAAATCAGGGTTAATTTTTAGGTTAGAATTATGTGTCTGTAATGATATGCCTAAGGTATAGTTTCAGATAATACTACAATAAAATATGCTGTGGGATGCTAAGGATTAGTCCTTCACGAAGCCTAGGGATGCCATTCCTAAGTAGTACAATGACGTGCATTGGTTTGTTAGAACCTAAAGCACTAAGCAGCCTCAGGTCAGAAGTTTGGAGCCGTGGTTCTCAATCCTGGTTCCTCACTAGTGCTGCCAGGACTCATTCTGGAGACCTGCTCTGATTCTCTTCAGGGGGAGCTTCTCCCCTAAGGGTCAGACCCACCTCAAGCCTGTATCTCTTTCCTTCTACCCTGTGCTCTAGGTACCCAGGACTCTAGAATTCCCTGAGGAAAAGGCCCAAGCCCAACCCAAGGACCTGCAGTGGCCCTGTCCTACATCCACCCTCTTAAGGGCAGACAGTGTCATGTCTGCTTTGCACACCCTTAGTTCCAAGAGCTGCCCAACAGGCAGCCGAGGTGTCCACACATGGGTAGGGTGTGTTGTCCTCACTTGTTTGTCACAGTCCAGGACAGAGCCGGAGGTGGGAAGAGAAGCAATGGGGGAAGGTCTTTGGATGGGACAGTCTGACTCACTCCATGATGTCATGTTCCTGTGAGAACTCGTAGGCGTCCTCAAATTCAACATGTGAACCTGGTCTTTTGAATCCTAACGAGGGCTTGCTTGTCAAGGTAGGATGATCAAACATTTCTTACTTAGAGTTTGATAACTTAATGTAGAACTCGAGAATATTTGGAAATGCTGCATGTGAGCTTCCACTTGTCTTCTTTTTTTTCCCCATGTGATATGCGGCCTTTATTTTTTGGTGAGGAATATTGGCCCTGAGCTAACATCTGTTGTCAATCTTCCTCTTTTATTTTTTCTCTCCCCAAAGCCCCAGTACATAGTTGTGTATCCTAATTGTAGGTCATTCTAGTTCTTCTATGTGGGATGCCTCCACAGCATGGCTTGATGAGCGGTGTGTAGGTTGGTGCCCAGGATCCAAACCAGTGAACTCTGGGCTGCTAAAGCAGAGCTCGTGAACTTAACCACTTGGCTATGGAGCCAACCCCTCCACTTGTCCTCTTGCCCTGGCCTGACAAGGATGAGTGGTGGGTGTGAACTAGGGAGCTTAATAAAATACGATGCCAAACAGCACCCCAGATCAGTTACTTCAGAATCTCTGGGGCTGGCGGATTCTTCTAGACAGCTCAGGCTGAGAAAGACTGATTCTTAAGGATGGCAAAGTCACTCATTGCAACTACCCACTCACTGGAGGGGAAAAAAATCATAAAATGTACCAACTTTAGTCCCCAGTGTTAGAGCCTGAGGAGCAGATGAACAAACTTACGCTTTTTTGTGAAACCCACTGACCAATTTAAACCAGATATTTCTTATATCACTGTAAATATGAGTCTATTAAGAAATGGGAAATAGCATTAATATGGAACATGACTTGCTTAATTTAATTTCACAATAGAAGACAGCACTTTAAAACAAAAGACGCCCACACTTAACCGGCTCTCTCATTGTTCTATAAAAGCCACCCCTCAATTTAGAAAAAAATAGTTCACACTATTTCTAAGCAAGTGAGAATCCCAAGGAGGAAAAAGGATCATTATCTCAATGCCTAATTAATTTTCAAAAATATTGCTATGCAGACAACTGCTCAATTCTAATGCTATGCTCACCCTCAAATTGGAAAATTTCCTGGCAAATGAAAAATAAGCAAATGGGATAAAGAAAAAAAGGTAAAATGTTCAGCTTAAGAAGTAATATCTTTCACACAATCCTAATCAGTTGCCATATAAATGAAAAGAATGGTCTTACTATTTAACACTTTCAAAACACTGGTACTGAAATATGAATATTTTTAGTAACCAACTTATCAATTGCAGGCTTATTATCTTTCTTGGAAACGTGTCTTTCCTAATTGAGATATTTGCATTTGGAAGTCCCTTTGAATTATCCTATGTTCAGTGATCATTTGCGAAGAAGATAACAAACAAATCTATTTGGAATGTTCTTCAATCATTCTAATTAGGAGACACCAAGACCCTCACTTAGAAAATTATGAGCCAGGTGTCCTTCTCTACCTGCTTCTCTTGCTTTGGCCTGTGGGAAATAAACTTGATAATCTAATCAGACTTCTTCCTTTCAAATATCCATGAAAAGTTAAAATGATTAATTTTTTTCCCCGAGTAATGCTCTCATGAGTTAATACCCACGCCAGCATTCCAATCTGCATTGACAAGACGACAGATAGGTTTCTGTGCCTCACGGTCCTGAAGATGTTGTAAGGAAAGAAGGGTTTCACAAAAGTCCTCTCTCCTTAGCGTCTGAGGTTAAGCAGATTATCCCCTAAAGTGTAGAAAGTTGAGGAATCCCTTTGATACCATTTAGACTGTGACACTGGGTAAGCTTTGGATCTCGTTCATCAGGTTACACTGCTTTCATTTAGACACTGAATTTTAGTCATGTATGAGTCTTGAATTTCCTATAAGTCATTGATATTTCACTTGCTTATTTTTACTATGAAACTTCTGAACTCTGAACTATTATTTCCTAACCCTCTGGCCAGGCACGTATGACTGCCTTCATTTTAAACTTGGTGTTCAATCCATTAGTCATATCTTAAAAATTTTTTGTTAATTAGCTCCTAGTTAGGCTGACTAAATGTTAGCATCCACCACAATTGTCTGCAGAGCCTTTTTCCTTATTAGACCTCCTTTCTTCATTTCCTTTTTTTACTTTCTTTGTTTCACATTTTCTCCCTCCTTTCTTCCTTCCTTTTCTCCCTCCTTCTTCCTTACCTACCTTTCCTTCTTTTCTGTCAATCTTTCACTTTCCTTCTTCTTACTTGATTTATGATATACTTCCTGTCTCACTCTACTAAAATTGCAACTCCCAGAACAGGGAATCTTATCTCTTTTGTTCAAAAGTGTATCACCAACACCTATAGTGCTTGGTGTGTAATAATAAATTTAAAATGTTATTTGAATAAATGTTCAAAGAAAATTGTATAGATAATGTCTCTAAGTATAACGACATGCTAAAAGCAGAGCATAAACGTCAGTGTTACATATGAAAATAAGTGTAAAAAGCATGATATTCTTTTACCAGTTCACTCTGTTTTGAGCAGAGTTCAAAAAATCATCTAACAACATCATAATAATCTGTAAGCATAAAGACATTCTCCAAATACTTTTTATAATCACGAGTTTTTAGAAATAGTTGTTAAAAACAATTGTTTTTAGAAAAAATCTGCAAGTACAAATAGAAATTATTAAGTGCATCAGGACATCAATATTAAATGGAGAGTGGTTTTGCAGCCATTAAAATTATATTTACGAAGCACTTAAAATACTGTAGTAAGGGGCTCACTTTCCTTGTTTCCCGAGTAAAGCAGAGCATAGAATTTTACCCGATGAATGATTGCAACTATGAACAAAAATTTGGGTAGAGATAAAGAGATAACATTAAATAAAATGTAGATAGGAGGGTTTTTGTGTTTTGCTGTTGTTCTTTTAATAGACTATGGCATTTTTTTAAATACTTTTTCCATGCTTTATGTTTGTTTGATTTTTTTTTTTTTAAATTTTCAAGTCTGAAAATGAAGTAAGCACATTTATTTAAAGAATAAATGGAATGGAGTCCATGATGGTTCTGGTGATAGCACGTGTATAAAAGAAGAGGATAAATCAGGCGAAAGTTGGATCTTCCATGAGCTGGAGGAAAATAAAACTAAGATCACTAAATTTTGAACATAGCCTCTATGGCACTACTGGATTTAAAAGTAAAAGCAAAATCCTATCTGTAAAACTAAGATCCTCAAAATTTACAGCAGCAGTCTCCAAACTATTTAATTTCTAGATGTTTTTCTTTTTTAGTTATGTTTTCTTTTAAATCAGAAGTAGCAATCCAATTTTCCAGAAGAAAATTTAGAGGCATTGAGAGACTAAGTATACAATGTTTCCAAAGGTAGCATGGATAGCAGGTATAAAGGAGAAAAAGAATTCCCATTGTTAGTTAACCCAAAGTCTAGGCTTTTGCCTACTATTCTTTGCTATCCTTTCTAAAGTCACATGTAGTGGAGAAAAGGACTGGGTCAGGCGTGTGGGAACAGATGAGCAACGTGACCACTCTGTTCTAAGGATGTCCTGGAGGTTAATGTGACTAAAACGGATCTTGGATAATAAGCCAGCACGATTTGGCACCAAGATCTGATGACTCTCTACTCCTCCAGGAGAAGCAACGAGCATTCATTATCCACTAGCTGCTGGTCATCTAGTCTTGATAAGAATATAGGCTTTCATTTCCCTATTGAAAGTAGCCACAATGAATCCTTCTCCAAAAATTGGTAGTTTGTTTGAACAATGACTTAGTGTTATCCAGACCCTAAATTTATCCTAGGTCATTGTGATTTTTCTATAGCTCTGCTTTACTGGAATATATGGTACATGCAGAAAAATGGTACGAGATGAGGTTGGAAAGGAAATCAGAGGCTCATTCATAAAGGACTATGAATGCCATTTCAAAATGCTACTTGGTTTTCATCATGGAGAAATCAAGAAAAACTGGTGACTCATAGTCAGTGGGAGGTGAGAGAGAGGCAATGCCCATGTTTCATGAGAACTTCTGTTGTCACAGTAAGAAACATGACATAGGCAGGGGTGGTCAAAAAAGAAGCCGGAAGGAAGAAGTATATAGCTTTAGAGGGACTATGTTGCCTCTGTGCAGAACACTATTCTAGCAACAGAATATAATGTGTCAGGGAGACCCAAGGCACTCCCTTGTCCCCACCCTTGGCTTACCAATTTCATGTTTTTCTTGTTATTTAATTGCATCTTTCTCCTAACTCTATCTTTATTTTTCTATTTGGCTCTCTCAATATACGCCACCAGAAGAAAGTCATTAGGGAAATTAGATTCTAAAGTTCTAGGATTTTATTCTTTTCAGAATGCTTCTCTTTCAGAAAAAAAAAAAAATGAAGGTAGCTTAAAATATGCAAGATGACTGATTTACATCAAATACTATGGTAATACCAGATACATAACAGCACACAGCTGTATATAGATATATTTATATATAAATATATCCACTAGAGATTTGCAAATTCATTACAGATTGAATCACTATGGTCTACCTTTCAAAACATCTGAAGACTGTCAGATGCCTGTGAAATTAAAGTTCTTATCCTATCAGTTAAAGACTACCGTATGCCACTACCCTACAATACAAGCCCATATCTCCAATGAGACCGGCCTCCCAAGTCTACCAAACAAGCTACACTTGCTCATTTTCCCCCTTTCTATCTCTCCAAGCCTGCAAGTTTTAGTATAATCTCTAACTTCTAAAGCACTCTTGGCCTAATATTCTATTTTAGATGTTTCTGGTACCACATATTCTGCCACCTATGGAGTATTGCAGTCAGTATTTTGCACAACTTTGAGTCATGGGAAGCTATCACAAAACAACTTTATTGTAACTTTCACTGTACTTTTAAAATTTATGCTGTGGAAAGTTCTTCCTTTGTCCCTGATTGAAAATTCTGATAGTCTTAAGGCTTTTCTAATAACACATATTTGGCAAACTTTAAGAAACATTCCCAAAAATCTCAAATTGCTTCTTAGAATGTCCTTTCCCATGAAACGGTTAAACTAAGATTTCTTTTAAACTTGAAGCTCCTCCACTTCTCCAGCTCCAGCTGGCTCTAAGCTGGCTCCTGCAGCCTGGGAAGGAGCTATGCTTGGCTTCTTTGTGCTTGCTCGTCACCTCCCTCCTCACTCATTGGGTACAATTTCTAACTGCTTCGGTATTGAGGGATGTGCATGGAGGAGAGAAAACGGGAGCAAGAAAGTCTTACTTTACAAATGGAGCTGCTGAATGCAGACTTTTAGTTTTCTGGTAGTGGATCATGTATGTAGTTGCCTCTTCTTTCAATGGGCACTTGGGGTACTTTGGAGACCTAACCCCCATTGCCAGAACCATTTCAACTACAGTCTTTGATGTAGCTATTGCATCATTCTCTGGCTCACTATCTACTTCCTTCCTAGTCTCTAGGGATCCTGTGATGCCTTCAGCAACTCTGGAATGAGGGATCTACTCTCTTTTAGGTAGTCCTATTCGACAGAAGTTATTAAGGTGACTTAATTCTGGGTCACTCTCAGGTTGATGATGACCACATAAACTGCAGTAGAACAGTCCAATCCTAGTGGAGCAGTTACCTTTCATTTATGCCCATCATCACATCCAAAAGCATTGCTTGCCTTTGAGATTTCTCAGGCAGAAATTGAGTTACTCCTGTGATGTTTGGTTTTATGTGTCAATTTGACTAGGCTATACTACCCAGTTATTCAATTAAACACTAATTTAGATGTTTCTGTGAAGGTATTTTGTAGTTGTAGTTAACATCTAGAATCAACAGACTTTAAGTAAAGGAGAATATTCTTGATGATGTGGGTAAGCTTCATGTAATCAGGTGAAGACCTTAATAGTGAGAACTGATGTTTCCCAGAGAAGAAGATATTTTGCCTCAACATTGCAGAATCAACTCCTGCCTGAGTTTCCAGCCTGTCAGATTTCCCTATAGATTTCAGAATTTCCAGCCTCCACAGCTATGTGAGCCAATCCCTTAAAGTGTCTTTATCTATCTATCTATCTATCTATCTATCTATCTATCTATCTATCTATCTGTCTATCCATAGATGTCTATACTATAGGAGAACCCAGACTGTTACACCTGTCTCCCAACTGTAGGAGACGAGCTTAAGCTTTATGAATGATCTAACTGAAGCTTCTCTCACTTGGTTTGAATTAAGAAACATGAAACCCACCAACCCAGCCTCCTTGAGTGGATACAACAAACAAATCCTTTCAAAGCATCCTCCTATATATTTCCATTCTTACACACCTTGTTATGAGAGTCCATTAACTGATTCTAGGCCCCTTAGAAAAATTTCAGTTTGAGTAGATACTTCCTTCTTGTATCTAACATGTATCCTTAAATGTCTTGTTTCAAAACTCGTATTTTCTTACCTTTAAATAGGATATATGATTTATGGGAATATGTGACAAGGAATTAAAAAAGCATTTTTCCTCTTGTTATGGTGTAGCCAACCACATCTATGTGACGGGGTTCAGGGAAGGCCACCCCAAGATTGACCACTCTGGTACGCGGACTATTTTGAGTTGAAGACAATAAAGGCTTAGACTCAGCAAGAACATTCGACCTTTCCCCCCTATCTGCCTAAAAGAAATTTAAAATAAAGGCCTGTCCCCAGGAGAGGCCATCACTATAGATAACTTTGGGTTTCGGTAGACTGGGAGGATCCTTGCTAAGCCCACTCTTATCAAAGTTCTATTTACCAAACATTTGCTTTTCCTTTTCCATGTGGGTTGCCTTCATCCCATTTGAAGACCCAAACCACTACCCCAAACGTCCTCCTTGTCTGTAGTTGAAGATACTTAAACAGGTAGCCTCAGCCAGTTGGCTGAGTTTCTCAGTTTGCCTGAGCCTCTCCCACGTATACATGTTATAAAGCTTTGTTTAATTTTCTCCTGTTATTCTGTCTCATGTGAATTTAATTTGTTTTCCGGCCAGAAGGACCCAGAGCAGGTAGAGGAAATGTCTTCCTCCCCTACATAAGCTGCACAATCTGTGGCACTGTCCTAGCTTCAAACGAGCTTACAATGTATTTGAGGGAGAAAAAATTTACAAACACTTTGTCATACTTGAATAGGTGTTAAGAAAGATAAAAAGCACAGCCTAAAGTGATTTTAGGTGACCATTGAAAAGACGATGCTCTATTGAAATGGTGGAGAAGTGGAGAAGAGAAAAAGTATTTTGATTGTGAAGAACAACAGAAGTAAATGGATAAATGAGTTAAAAGTGAGGTTGAAGAGAAAAATGAAAAATAAAAACACATAAGAATATGTGCTTTTCCCAGTGAGGTAGGAATAGAGGCTACATTGTGAGAACTAGTGAAATATAAAGTTGGAATGGTAGAATAGGAGTGCATTGGATTATTGTAGATGTTGACAGCCAAAGAGATCAATTCATACTTGATGTGACAGGCAACATAGTTGAGAAACAAATAATTGATGTGTGATAAGTTGGGCAGCAATATGCACGATGGGGCCTGGTAGGATGGAAAATGATAAAAACTTCAGAAAGACAACAAACTAGCTAGAATTATGTTGCAACGATCCAGCTGTGAGTAAAAGCCTATGTTAGCAGCAGGCAGGCAGCAGGAAATAGAACACTTGAGCTGAAAGACACTTCTTGGATCATGGGTTCCAACTCTCCATCTTATGAGGTTATAATGTGGCCTGTCCATAGAACAGAGCAGTTAGTGTCAGAACTGGGACTGCACACAGATATGAAGATTTCCAGACATGCATTATTACCCTATGATTTTAACTGAAATATATCTATTTGAAATAGCTTATAACTAATCTTACTTCTGACATAAGATGGTATTCTCTCAAATGCCATCCAAGAGTGTTAATATTATATACACTCATTAAAAAAAAAATACCGCAAGCCCATATATGTGATAAAGCATGGTAATAAAGCATAGATATGTTTATTTACCTATGCCAAATTTAAGACATTTTGTTGCCAGTTCAGCTTCCTTTCTATTTAAGGGTCTATGAATTAACTAAAACAATGTATTGGCATCACTAAAGAGAAAATAAACCATAGTACCTGAATGTAACCATGGGTGGTAGTTCTATTTTTTTCCATTTTCTCAGCAGGCCATTCCATCCTTTGTGAATTTTTGGCAGTTGAAATACGTACCAGGTTCTGAGAAGGAAGGATGAGTGGGTACTTTGCTTTAAGGAGTGCTTTTGAAATGGATATTTAAGGTTTTTAAGAAGTTATTTACAGGAATAGATTGGATAAAATAGCAACATACAACACAGAAGTGGCAGCAACAGCAGCTTCCTTTCTCCCTCTCGGTGGTGGGGAAGCACTTATGATAATTGCTAGACAAGTGGAAAACTCCGTTGGAAGTATGAGATTGATTTCTACTCCACCCCACCATCGGTATTTTATATTTTTGTAATTATATCATGTCTTTAATGGTTGCTTTGGGTGCAAGCAATTTTTTTCAAACAATATTTTTTATGATTTCTAAAAAGTTTTGTAAAACTCATCAATTCAATGTATGTTGAGACAGAATCTGGATGTAACAAACTTGGTTGTTCAACAAATGTACTTCATATACTTGAACGCTATTTATGTGACAAGTACTGTCTAGCATGGTGCAACTGTATATTAAATATTTGTTGAATAAATCAATAAAGATTTACATATAATGTGCCCAGTAATTAGAGAAGGTCTCCCTCTTTTACAAGTAAAAACATGTTTGTACTCATAAAAACATGTTTATACTTGCATCCGTTTTCACTTCAACTACCTTTCGTTTTTCTTGATAGTATCTCACAATCTTTGCACCATTCAAGGACTATATAAGAACTGATTAGAATCTCTTCCTTATATTCTGACATTGCTAATGATATCAAAATCATAATAGTTTGAGAGACAACATGGATTTTTTGTAAATGGCAGTTTATAAGGTAAACGTTCAGTTCTAATACCAAAGCTATGGCAATTGTAAGTCGTGGAATTATTGGAACTGGAAGCAATCCACCATCTGGAATTTGAACAGAGAGTTGCAATCGTTTGCCAATGGTGCTTTATTCAAAATGTTTGAATGTAGAGACAAGGACACACATTATCATACTCATTATTTTAGCCCATCTGGGATCAGTGGCTCAAAATATACCACTTCGTTGGCTGAAGTGCTTTTCAGTAGATGAATTCTCTTCTATAGTTCACATATGTCAGATACAATATTATGCCTCCCATTGTGGGACATACTTCAGCTCTTTCAACTGAAGAAACCTGGAATAACAACCAATCCGTCACCCAAAGACTTTCAACTAGAGATGCTTTAATCTTTCTAGGAAATGTGTTAGAGAAATAGTTCTTAGAAGACCAATGCCCCCATTGAGAGAAACTGAAAAAACTAGATAAAATTTCCTATCAAAAGCAAACAAAACAAAATGAAGATATTAGACCAGGTATGCAATTATCAAGATCTTGAAGCAATTTTTGGAAAAGTAGACTGACATTTTTTAGCTACTTTCCCCTAAGGTTGTGGACCATTTTTTGATATAGGATAAGGAGCTAAGAATTAAGCAAAGGGATGGTACTAAAATTCAGAGAAGCTTGCAGAGCTTTTGATCTTCTAAGAATTATGGAGAGACAAAAATGGCAGTATGAAGAAATCAAGGCAGCCAGGAACAAAGAGGCTAATATCTCGGTGAGTAAGAAGACAAACAAAAGTGAACTTTAGATTCTACAGGTTTCTCCTCAAGGTATTGACCAAATTGTTAAGCTCTGTTGTGCTAGAAGCTAAGAAGTGAAGTGAAACACCAATATCAAATAAAGCTGAAAGATATAGCTTGATGTAGCATTTGCACTCCTAGTCATGCCCAGCAGAAGGTTGTATATATGCATACATGAATGTATACACGTGCTTCAAAAGATATCTTCGTAATGTTCATGGCACCAGCAGTCATAATTGCTAAAATTTGAGAACATCCCAAATGTCTATGAACAAAATATATGGATAAACAATGTGGCATATTCATACAATTGTAAAAATTAGAATGAACGAACAAGTATAAGGAAGAATCTAAAAGGATGAATCTCAAGTGGAAGAAACCAAAAGAGTATAAACTATATATATGGGAAAAACTAAGTTAGAGAGTTAGATGTGAGTATAATGGTGACTGGAGAGCCAGGTTGTAAGTGGGAAGGGGTAAGATGGGCTGATGACAATCAGCTCTTCCTTCATCTGGATGATTGCTATAGTTAAAAACTTTATTGACTTTTACACTTATCATTTGTAAACTTTACTGTATTTATGCTATACTTCAGTAAAATTTTGTTTAAAGTATATTAGGGAAAATTTTTCTTGAACAATAGAAACAGAGGATCCAAAAGATGTCATTGCTAATACAGATCTCTAATGCACATATGCTGGAATTCTGCTAAAAGCTTCTCCTTTTTCTTCATGCTCAAGTTTTATCCTAGACTGCCTCTGGTCTTTCTGTCAGGGCTGGCAAAATATGTAAGATATGTGATAAAGCTACTTAGCATGTAACACAACCTAGAAGAAGAAAATTGCAGAGATTAAAACAAATGGTGACGTGTTTGGGGCACCCCGGAGCAGCATAGTAAAATGATGCTAAAGAGAGATGACGGGACTACTGCTGGACGGGGACCAGTATTGATGTGGAAATGGAGCTTGAAATAAGAGTGAGCCAAACTGGGAGTCTCCTCTTTATTGTGATAGGAAGATGTAGGCATGGGAGAGGTGAATTTATGGTGTGCCTAGTAGAAGAGACAACATAGAGCCCTAAATGTCCCAATAAAACAAAAGCAGTAATGGAAAGTTGCATAACTGAGGCACTGAAAGTCCAAGAACCCTAGAGCTCTTTGAGGTTAGGACAAAAATTTGCAGTAGTGGATGCCATTTGGACCACGTCTGGGTAAGAAAGCAGACACCACTATGGATACCAATATTGGTGAGAGAATTACCAGATGACTGGTATCAGCAAGGTGGCCAAATGAGCACCACTGAGCCAGCTAACTCACCACCGTGCTTGTTATGTAAAACCCTGAAACCTAGACGCAGTCACAGGGAGAAAGAGGGGGTAGGAAACCCTGATGCAGAAAATCTGAGATTGATTGAATTTTATTTGAGTCAGTAGGATCATTTTTGCCACTAGTTGGTGGAACGGGGCAGTCAACACAGAAATAATCTTGAGGTAAAAACAAGTACAGCCCAATGTCTTACAGTCTGAATCTCATAGAATTTTACAAGGAAGAAAGGAGCGCAAGTATATTTCAGGACGACAGACAAGACCAGGTTTGTGCGAAGGTAACAGAAAATATGAGGAGTAGAATGTATGGATGTAAGAGTCAGACAATGAGACTAGAAACGTGTATTTTGAGAATTATCAAAAGGTCTTATTTTAAGACCCAGGGATCCAGTGCAAACCTTCTGCCCTGATGTTCTTTCCACTCCACCTTGCTGCACTAGAATTTCAAAAGACACTCTACAACAAGCTTAGAAGTACCAAAAAATGAAGATACAACTCAGATATTTTATGTTTAGTTTAATTAGGACTATAATATATAGACACAGATAACCATAATACAAGGCAGAAGATAAATGATAAGTGGATTATATAACACAAATAATGTAAACAAAGAACAAGTCCCAGAGAGCTGGAACAATAGAGAACTTCTCAGGGCGAGTCAGTTTTACATTTCTACTTGAGGAATATACAGCCTTCGAATGAAAAGAACTGAAGTAGTTTTTGCACACATGACAAGTTATGGATGTAGTGACATAGGAATAGATGCATCACAGGGTGGTGAGAAAACCACAGATCATGTCTGGGAAGAGAGATTTCAAGAAGGATAAAATTGTAATGCAACGCAAATTATGACATAATACAGAAATCGTAATAGCCATCTTGGAACATTCTATCTCTATGCCGTTGGTAATGGGGAGTCAGTAAAAGTTCAAGCAGGCAGTCAACAAATATTTATTGAACAACTACTATTTCCCCTTAGGAGAGCAGTGGCAAGATGACTTTTGGAAATTAATTTAGCAGCATGGAATATTTTTGAATTCAAGAAGGACTAGCAGAAGGCTATTACAACATTCTAGCAAAGACATAATAGGCCAGAATGTGCCGATGATGGTTGCAATGGAAAAGAAGGGAAAATTAGAAAAGATATTATGAAAAGAAAATCAATTTTAGTTGTTTGATTGAATGCTTGTGGTTAATATGAAAGAATTAGAGATGAAACCATAAATATTGAGCAGAAGTTACTGAGATAGCTATGATAATATCAACAGAAACTGAGGACCCTTGAGAGGAAGAAACTGGTTAGTAGGGAATTACAATAAATTTTGTTTTCAGAATTTTGTGCATGGATCTATAAAGGAGAACTAGAATTGGAAGAATGGTATTGATATGAATCATCCAACAAAAAGGCGAGTGGAAATCATGCTAGTATACAAAGATAGAAGGCTGTAGGAAAAAACTCTTTAGAATATTCTGATTTAGAGGAAGTAATGGAACTTAAAGTCCTGGGGCAGACTGCCAATGAGAAAGGCAGAAGGAAGACAAGCTCATGTTGCAAATAGCAGAGCCAAGGTCCACAGCAGTATCAAAAGCAGGTGGCCACCATTGTGACCGCTCAATGTTAGGGAGAATTGAGACTCAGAAAAATCTCTGAATTTAATATTTATGGTTGTATTTACTTCCTTCTAAACACATGAAAATGATTAAAGGAAAAGTGTGTTGAGAAGAAGTAGTGATTTTGAACAATTTTGGCACATTTTTTCTCTTGTGAGCTGACTAAAAGGGAGATGCAGAAAATTGTTGTTTTGCTGAATTAAAAGAAACTTAAACTGTGGGGAAGTTTAAAAACTGTTTCAAATATGCCAGTTGTTGTTCATAAAGAAAGAAACTGATTTGCTTTTAAGTAGTGTTCATTGTTTTACACAGTGAGAAGCACAAATAAGGTAGGAGAACGATTATTATATACTTTATAAGTATTCTATTTAAAAAGAGGATTGCTGGTTGAACTCATTTAAAAGGCAACAAATTCAATGAGCTTTGCTTCACTAAAAACTTCATCATGTATAAAGTTAAACCACTCTTTGTACAAAGAACAATAGTGATTATTGGTTTACATAAGTTTTGGGAAGGATATCCAGAAGAGAAAGGCACAAGAAAGAAAAGGGATTCTGATAAGGCATAACAAAGGGAAAAGGAGTTGCCCTCATGGGAATACAGTATAAAGCACTCATGGGAATACAGTATAAAGCTACGGTAATTAAAGAAATATATTGTGGGTGAAATACATCACAAGAGAAGGACAACATCCAAAAGCAAATCCATGTATATATGGAATTTTATTAAATGACAAATATATCTCATATCATGAAGGAAATGATGATGAATTGTTAGATGGAGCTGGGAACACTGGCTCTCCTAATGGAAAAAGTAAGGGCGCATAACTGTTAACCTTACACTCTGTGAATTTCAGCTGAATGATACATATTTTATATCTATCTGTCAGATTTGGGGGTAAAATTTGTAAACATAATATAAAACCCATATGACATAAATGAAAAGATTAAAACAGAAGTAATTATTAATTTTTTTAACTGTGCAGCTAAACACAGCATAAATTTAGCTTAATAGAAATTCCAGTCCAGAAAAGCCATTTGCAACACAAATAAATAGTTTATACATAAAATATATCAAAAGTATTCAAATCATTGAGAAAAATGCAAATAATCAAATAGAAATATGGACAAATTATATAAATATTTAAATAACAAAGAAGTCATAGAAATGGCTAAAGGCTAGTAAAGATCTGAAAACATATTAAAACAAGTTAACATAGTTCTCATTTGGCTTGGCAAAAATTTATGGAGTTATACTGTAAGATATTGTTGAGAATATAGGGAATTTGGCATTGGCATATACAACAGTAAGGAATGTGATGTAGCAGTAATTCTTGGAAAAACAATTAGTAATGTCTATTTTTTAAATGTGTATAGACTCTGACCTGGCTCTTCTACTTCTAAAAATCTACCCTGTAAAAATATTCCTGTGAGTGTAAAGTTATTTGTATGAGAATATTTTGTGATAGTACCCTAAAAAATAGTAAAAATGGAATAACAATTATGGAATAACGGTGTATACATTCATACAGAGAAACACCAAGAGGTTAGAGGAATAATAGTTCCACTTAATAAGATCAAAGATACATTTCCAAATAATAATAATAAAAATAGAAATTGGTAGAACAATTGGAATAGAGAGAAAAATACTACAGAGAAGGGAGGGTAGTGTTGGAGGGGTTTGGGGCTTTCGATCACATGGCCAGGAAAGGCCTGCTTTAAAAGTGATTAGGTTGGATGGTTATGAATGCTACGAGGATAAACAAAGGAGGGAAAGGGACTTGAGAGCAAGTAGGGGAAGAATTGAAATTTCAATGGGAGGTAGTGGAAGCCTTTACTGAGAAGGGGACATCATAGGTAGTCCATACTTAAGCAAACATCATAAGTATTTGATACACAAGCCATGTGGATGTTGGAGGGACTGAGCTCTCTGGGTAAGAGAAGGGCAAGACCAAAGGTCTTGATCAGCTTAGGAGGCAGCAAGGGGGCCATTGTGGCTGAGCTGTGAGACCAAGACAGGAGGAAGAGAGATGTTCAGAGAGCTAAAGGGATGGGAATGCAACCAACTGTGTTGGTCTTATAGGCAACTGAAAGTATTGTCTCTGCAGGAGATGAGAAGCCAATGGACAATTTTTAAAGATCTAACTTTTATTCCTGTGTTAAAAAGGAGTTTTAGATGGGAAGTGGGGAGCAAGAGGGTACTGTAATAATCAAGGTAGGAATCAAGGTCTCCAGGCTCAGGGTGGGAGCCATAGGTATAGGGAGATGTGGTCAGATTCCAGATATCACCTGGAGGCAAAGCCAAGAGAATGTTCTGATGGATTGGATGACTGGAGTGAAATAAGTGAAATAAATTTGTGGCCTGAGCAATGACAATGGAATCACTGTTTACTTAGAGAAAAGAGTTTGAGGAGCCAGCAAGGGAAGGCTACTGCCTATGGTTGTACAGACAGCTCTGCGTGAAATTCCAGCCACGGCAGCAAGTGGTGAATAAAATATAGATCTCATTCTCTCCAAACCATGTACTTTGCTCCTGATTATTTTTGCCACAGTGCCTTTTTTTTGATATGGTAATGTAGTATGCAATTTTGTCTGCATGCAGCCAAAGTTTGGGTTTGCATCTAGCCAAAGAATTTTCTCATTCACAAACAAGCATTAATATTTGAGTGGTGTCCCTGAATGAAGGCTTCGAGAGGGAACTCAGGAACTCAGTTTTGACTTATGAAATCTGAGATTCTCTTAGATACACATATGGATTTGTCCAGTTAGGCACTGGGATTTGCTTGTGTGGAGGGGAGAGGCTAGAAATATAAATTACATAAATTTGGGGATTCTCAGAATAAAGTCTTATGACAATGTGAGCTCACCAAGACAGTGAATGTATCAAGAACCAAAGGAGACCAAGGTTAATCTCTGTGGCTCCCAATATTCAGAGTTCAGGAAATGAAGAAAGAGTAAAGGAAATTGAGAAAGAGGGGCCAGTGAACATCCAGATGTAAGCTCACAGTGACAAAGTCTGCAAGAGAACATGGTTTCTCATGTAAGTTTGAAAGTATTAATCTTAAAAGCACTCAGGTGAAATGTGAATGGATTATGAACTTTTACAATATTACTTTGTGAGACTTAACTTGAGAACCAGGGCATATGAATCCTGCCTGTATATTACCTGATTTTAAAAATTTTTTTATAAGATTCATGCAGTGTTTTTAATGTAAAACAAGAACAAAAAAATTAGGACAAAATATTTTAAATTTCATGATATGAACCAGTAACAGATAAATTCATTTTGACAAGATTACATATGTGTGTGTGTGTGTGTGTGTGTATACTAACATATATGTGTGACTATAGCTATATGTGTATACATATATACACATATATGTGTGTATATGTGTATATATATATATATACATAATGCTTCCCTTAATGAGGAGGATACGTTCTGAGAAATGTGTCCTTAGGCGATTTCCTCGTTTTGTGACATCATAGTGGTACTTACACAAACCTAGATGGTATAGCCTGCTACCCACCTAGATTCTGTGGTATTAATATTATGGGACAACCATTGTGTATGTGATCTGTCATTGACCAAAACGTTGTTATATAGTACCTGACTCTCTCTCTCTCTATATATACATTTGTTTTGAAACGACGAGTTGTAGTATCCTGATATTGACAATCTACATAACATTTCATATAGAATGAAGGAGAAATAATTTTATTGATATAGATATTGAAACCTAAATAACATTTGAGGAAAATCACAATCAAAAGTGGAAAAGAAGGAAATCAATGCTGATCGTTAGTGCTATCTCCCCCAAAGCAAAAGTCTATTCAGAATAATATAGTAAATATTTATTTTTCATGCTTGTTATACACTGCTGACAACCTCCCCCCAAAAGCTACTTGAACAACGTTTTGGACACATAAATATATCTTAAGAAAGTGTTTTATTTTTTTCCAATAGAAAGTATGGCTATAAATTTCATATCTACTATGGAAAGCAGTCTATCCATACATCATGGCTACTGAGGCCCAAGATGTATTAATTGAGGAGAAATGGAGTCCTACCATTCATCTAAAAGACAGAAGGAGAGGATATTCTCTGTGTAAGCACTCATTAATGTTGGCAGTATAGCAATCAGATGTTTGTATTTTAGAAACAAAAAATTATAACTTAAACTTTTATTTATACTTTAAACATTTTTAGAAAAACATATTTCATGTGAACTTTGTCAGCTTGGAAGGTATGAATGTCAGAAATATTCCCCCTACCCAAGATGTTTATATAGATGCTGTTTACAACAAAAACAAGAATACTGACTTGGTATATCAATTTCTGACCACAAACTCCATTAGGGAAGGGAAGTTAATAGCATTACTATAGTTTAAGGTGATAGAACAGAGGTTCAAAGTCCTTAAGGGATTTCCCTAAAATTTATAACCCTTCACACAGGTGTTACAACTAGGTCCCAAGCCTCCAAGTAAAATTACTGCGATTATGTTATATGTCCTTTGATATTTGACCAAAGTGTGGTTGTATAACTTGATCGTAGACTTAAACATCATAGCTGAATTTGAATGACACTTGCCTAATTTCTAAAATCAAATTCATCCTCTAAATGTAAAATTTCTCACCAGTGATACTATTTAAAAACTGGAAAAACTTCTGAAAACAGTTAAATAGGAAGAGACCTGGAGCTATTTGGACAAATAAGCATGGTAGAATGAAACATCAACTTTCAAGGTTAAAGGAAAAGAGGAAAGGACCACAACCTTTTGATTTTGTGTATTCTGATCTACGCACTAAAAAAAAAATCACTAAAAACGTATAGTTGCTATTTATATTAGTCCCCATTTATTTTGCAATTTCCTTCACTTTCCAGAATAGAGTATTGCTCTGAATGACACCAAGTGACCCAGTAAAGTTAATTTATCTACATTAGTGTCTAGCTTAAAACCAGGAAGTGATATAGAGTTTGACAAGAATACAGACCAATATGCTCTCTGGATATCAAGTCACTAAAACTAACTCATGCAATTCCCCATTCCTTTAAAACTTTATGGAGAAACTATTCTTTCTGATCATAAAAGTAACATGAAAAATCCAAAAGGTAGAATAAACATATTTTAATTTCTTATGTTAGAACTATATGGATATAATTATGATTAGCATTTTGATGTTTGTCTTTTAAAATTCTATTATGCGAAAGTTTCTTAATTCACATAAAAGTTCCTTTATTCTAATAGATTAATCACTTCCCTGTTTCTGTTTATTTATTTGTTTGTTTCTATTTGCCAATCATTTTATGTGGAAATAATTTTTTAAATGTTCAATTCCTAGATTCATTTTTTTGTTATTGCTGAAGTTTTGTTGTTGTAGTATTGATATGAACTTCCAGAACATACCACAAACTCAAGTAGAATTCATACTTTAAAAGAAACTCCTTCTAACTGAGATATCATCAACCATCTATTTGCAATAGAGATATTTTTCTTTTTTTTTTTTCCGAGGAAGATTAGCCCTGAGCTAACTACCGCCAGTTCTCCTCTTTTTTGCTGAGGAAGCCTGGCCCTGAGCTAACATCCGTGCCCATCTTCCTCTACTTTATATGTGGGACGCCTACCACAGCATGGCTTGATGAGTGGTGCATAGGTCTGCACCTGGGATTCGAACCAGCAAACCTCGGGCAGCTGAGAAGCTGAATGTGCGCACTTAACAGCTGCACCACCGGGCCGGCCCCAGAGATATTTTTCTTAATACGAAATGGAAAATCTATTTGTAGCTAAGAAAGACTTTTCTTAAGAAATGGAAGTTATCTTTTCAGTTTCTCCTAAATTAATGTATCTACTTAACTCTACATTGATCTACTAATATAAAAAAATTCATATTGATAGCTAGGCTTTATCAAAGTGTGTTTATTACTTGTAATAAACAACACATAATAACAGTTTTTATTATTAAAGTAATATCCAGAATTACTCTATGTGCTAGTATTTTGTTTAGGATTTTGCATTTTTATTAAGTAAAAATAGCCAATAGCTCTCTTGTTTACTTTTCTTCTTATTAATTCATCCTGGTTGAATCTTTTTCCAGGATATCACTTGTCTCCAAATGATGAAAATGACAACTTTTTGTAAATTCTCTTATCTCCCTGGTAAAGACAGGGTTATGGAGTGGAGTTAAAGAGTTTAGAGTGCAGACAGACACAGAGTCATCTCAATTTTTTCCTCCTGCCTTCTTTACTTGTTTGCTTCATTTATTTCCTAAATGTGTATAATTGGACAGCATATTAGGAACAAGTGATACAAACATGAGTATTAAAATATATGGACCGAGATGCAAGGGGTCAAATAATCACACCAATAAATATGGATTCTTTTTTTTTTTTTTTTTTGAGGAAGATTAGCCCGGAGCTAACTACTGCCAATCCTCCTCTTTTTGCTGAGGAAGACTGGCCCTGAGCTAACATCCATGGCCATCTTCCTCTACTTTATATGTGGGATGCCTACCACAGCATGGCTTGCCAAACGGTGCCATGTCCACACATGGGATCTGAACCGGTGAATCCTGGGCCACCGAAGCAGAATGTGCAAACTTAACCACTGCGCCACCAGGCCAGCCCCTAAATATGGATTCTTTTATTTGATCAGGACGACAAGGGATTTTTTTCTCTGAGGAAGTAAGAGTGGAGTTAAAATCTAGAAGATAGGCTTGAGTTAACTAGTGAATTTTGGAGACAGGAATGTTCCTGAGTGAGAAGAAAACGTATTTAAAACTCTAAAAGAGAGAACAAGGAAAGAACAAGAAACTCAAAGTCAGTGGACCTGGAATATACAGACGAGGCTGGAATGTGACTTGTCAGCATTCAGACTTAGGGAAGATTGTAGGTCATGTTAATGAGTGTGATCTTTATGTAAGAGCAATGGGAAACCAGTGCGGGATATAAACAAGTGAGTGACACTATCTTATTTGCCTTTTGGAAAATAACTGGGTGCAAAATAGTAAATTGACTGGAAAAGGCTTGACTCTAAGGTTGGCCACAGGGACAATAGTTTGAATGGTGCTGCAGTAATTCAGGAGATCAATGATTTTACCTTGAAATCCGGCATTAGTGTTAGGGGCATGCATGGCTATAGAGTGGATATGGGGTATGTAGGAGACAGAAAGCTGAAACTAACTATTGACCTGGCTGGACTGAAGAACCGCACACTACACATGGAGTACAGAAAGATGACCTAATTAAGAGGGGCTGTTATGAGTTGAATTTTGGATTTTGCAGCAGAGGCTTTTAATCACTTGATATTCTTCATTTTACTAACACTGTCCTGTTTTTGTGAGGATGTGGCGCTACAGATCGATAAAAAGTTTCTTTTCCATACTCCGTTGCATCTAGGGGTGGCTGTGTAATGCATTTCTAGCCAATGAGATAGAAATTGAAACCTATTCCTGGAGCATCCAGGAAAATTTTTATTCTAATGAAGTAATGAATATTACTTTCACATACCTTTTGCCCTTTTCCCTTTCTCTTCTTTTTGCTTGAAATGAAGATTCATTCCTTGAAGGAGGAATAGCCTGTTATAACCAGGGGGAGGCAAGTAAGACATTAAGGACAGCACAGCACGACCAAAGAAAGGAGCCTGGAACCTTGGCCAATTGCATGAGTACTGGGCTGTCTGCCCTTGGACTCCTGATTGCCTGAAAAATAATTATTTAACTGTTTACTCTACACTCTATTAATTTGGGTTACATGTGACTGACAACACTCCTAATTCTTTTTGCCTGTTTGAGGCTTTATCCAAGTGAAGATATTTGGGGAGAAGATAGATATTTGGTTCTGGGAGCTTAGTGGAGAAGTGTGACCTGGACAAAAATTGTGCGAGTTCTGTGAACAGGTAGTAAGCAAACCTCCAGGTGTAGATGAGATTGCAGGAGAAAGTACAGAGGGAGAATGCCTATGAAGGAAGATTTACTGAATTGCAAGATTTATTGGATAGCTAGAGGAGAAGGAAATTTTAAAGAACACAGTAGAGTAGCAGCCAGAGAATTAGACGAAAGTCAAGTCCCATTTTTCCACGCCTCTCCCTGACTTGTCTGTCAAACATTGTCTTCCCCATGCGATTCCTCTGCTTTAATGTCTATGATCTTTCATAATGTTATACTGTACCATAACTTAATGAAGCTAAATGGTTTAAGACCCCTTCATCACCAAATGCTGCCAAGCATTTTTCACTCTGCTTTCTTAACTATTTCATTATTTTTTTCCCTGCCCCATGACTTAAATGTGCCTTCTCTTGCATCATATGTATTTTGTATCATCCTCTACATGAAGTACATTATTCTCCACTCTACTTTTCCAAATACTACTCATAAGCCTTTGCTCAAATCCCAGTTCCTCCATAAAACTCTCTTCATATACTCTAATCCAGATTTCTCTCTTCTCCTATAGCCCATAACACTTAAGAGTTTTCATCACGCAGTTGTGAGAGCTAATGACATGTCTCGTTCACTCATGGTTTCATGAATATTTATCGGGTCTCCCTAGTAGGTTTTAAGCACTCTGTCTTCTTTTTTTTTTTCTTTGTATTATTGAAAGTATTTCATAAATTTTTACCCAAGGGAGGCTTCCTCTGCTAGGTTAGAAAATTGTTGATTTAGAAATTCCCCTGTACGCCAATCCATGGGATTTCCCTCCTATGTCACTCTTCCTGCAGCATTTTCCTGAACTCTACAATGCCAAGTACTTTGCTAAGTGTACAGTGGCTCACTTATGTGACCTGTCTCAAACCAAGTGCCCGACTTTGTGTGGATACTACATCCAGCATAAGAGCTGCAGTTGGGGTAGCACTTGGGTTTACAGTAGTCTCTTATCATCTACATGATCCACTTGAATTTTACAGGTATAAAACAGTTTGTTGAACAGGTATGCAATGGGAACCACCACTGCTGTATTCTTTAAGTCTTTGATGAATTAATCTCTGCAGTTTCACCTGAGATGCAGTATTCTTTCTGCTTTACCATCTTGGCTGAGGACAGGCAGCTGCAGGGATTTCCACTTGGTCTGTCAAAGTTACTCCATGGGTCAGGAAACCAAAAGAGGGCATTAGTTTTCAACGTGCGGCTCCCCAATCAGCCACGTAGAGTATCCATCACACTTATGCATGCAGGCCAGGAAGATGACTACAGGGTAGGTCTGTGATCCCGTTGAACCCATTTTAAATGAACCTTGGGCCAGGGTTGAATGATGTAGCTGGACTCCTCACCAGTGAGTTCTATATTGTCAGAATAAAATGAGTAACGACTGAGCCTCTGGGGGACGTAATCAAGAGGTAGGTTCTCTGGTCACACATAATAGATCAAATCTAATATCTCCCCACTTGCTGCCTGAGCCCTTCCTCAATAATGTGCCAAAATGTTTCCGACATTCCTACCCCATTTTCCATAGGTCACAGTCATGTCCAAGCTTCAAAGAATAATAAAAACAGTTTATTAGGACCTGCTCCAGGTGTCCTGGCCAGGATATCAAAGCCTGAGTCAGTAAATTGACTCCAAGTGCTCCCAGATCAATACATTCTCCTCCTTCCAGCTTTCTGTTCTGTCCTCTCTGGTTCAACAACCCAAGAGCCACTTCAAAATGCATTCCCCAGTTCCTGCCGGTTCTCGTTAGCTATGTCCAGCAGGTTGAGCATGCTTTTTCCTGTTAGAACTGGGACTATATTTCCTTCCACAGACTAAAGTTTAATCTTATCAGTCTAGAACAGTGATTTTCCAATCAGCAGTGCCAGCCGAACCTGGGAACTTAATAGATATGCAAACTCTCAGCCCACCCAAGACTTACCAAACCAGAAACACTGGAGTTGGGCCCTAGAAATGATCTTATCAAATCTTCTAAGTGACTGATGGATTCTACAGTTTGAGGACTAATAGCTTGAGATCAGTGGTCAACAAACTTTAGCCGAGGGGCTGAATCGCTCCTGCTGCCTGTTTTTGTATGGCCTATGGCCCAAAAATGGCTTTAACATTTTTAAATGGCTACACAAATGCTCACACAATGATTTCAATTTTGCCTCTTGTCCCACAAAACTGGAAATGGTCATTTTTCTGCTATTTACAGAAAAAGTTTGCCAACTCTTTGTTGAGCGGTAGTGAGGAAAGATGGGACAGACTTTGAAGAACAAAGATCATCTTGTAGGACATCTGTCTCAGAACATGTCTTTACATGGCCATCATCTGAGAACAGGATGTTCTCTTCTACCAACAGAAAGGGAGCTACTTCTAGCCTGGAGGATGTAGGTGACAAGTGGACACAATTGAAGATGCTCAGACTTGTCTGCCCAAGTACTGTGCCCATTGCAGGTCTCATGGCCTCAGTGTTACTTCATCAGGGCCTTTGCTTTAGCAGAAGAGACCTATTAGGTGCTGCAATTAGTCTACTCACAGCTCTGTAAACATTACAATTAAAAAATGAAATTTTGGGCCTGATTTTCAGCACCATTTGCCATGTGGCTGTAGGATGTCATGAAGGTTTCTGCCTTTCTTGATGTGCTTTGAATTGTTAGATCAATTGAGCATGTCACTTCTATTTTCAAGGTTTAAAAACCACTTTAAAAAGTCAGTTCACTCTGCTGTCCTTATGCTTACCATTTTTCCCTAACTACCTAAGCTGATCCTTCAATTCCCACCTTGCCTCATCCAAAGCCATCATTGGTAAGAAGTCTGTAACTGTGGTGTTACCACCTGTTGAGCAGGATCTTGGCCCCTGTTACCACCAATAGTGGGTCCATACAGCTATTGGATCAATGAGTGCTCCAATGCCAGAAGTACTTCTAGTCTTGTCTAGGCTCACTCATCCTACCAGCTGTTTTATGTCTGGTTCCACCCAGGCACAGAGCTAAGGCTAGGGATTTTGTGCATATCTTTTATCTTAGAAAATAATCTCAAGGGACAGGAGTGACAGACTGAAAAAGAAGAATAGAGAAAGAGACATACCTGATTAAAGGGAAAGTTATTGAGCTGGTTCACGCTATAGGCCCCTGGCTCTCTGATTCATGGGGACCCTCCAAAGAACAGTGTGCCTTAGAAGTTTTCACAGAAAACATAGAAGAACAGGGCTCATATACCCCATTGGTGAAAGGATGCCCCAGCCAGGGGGTGTAACTCTAGATTAGAACAAGGGTCAACATGACTGACAGCCTCCTGCAGTCAGAGAAGCCCCAGAAGACAGGAGATGTAGTTGAAGTGAGGTCTTAACAGGCTACACGAGCAGGCAGGTATCTGGATACACCAGAATAGACCCTCTGCAGCAGCAGGAACAAAGATGTAGGTACAGAGAAAGTGAGACGAAGGACAAAAGATGTTCGGTGTAGGAAATAAAATATTTTTAGGCCTACAGAAGCAAATGTATATCCCAGAATACTACTGTCCTTGAATGAATCCAGTAATGCATCACTCCTGTCTGACAGTCTCAGCTGTGCTGGGTTCCTGTGGCTGCTGTAACAAATTAACACAAATTTGGCGGATTAAAACAGCAGAAACTTGTTCTATCACAATCCTGAAGTCCAGAAGTCCCAAATTGATATTACTTAACCAAACTCAAGATGACAGACCCACGCTCCCTCTGGAGGCTCCGAGGAGAATCTGTCCCTTGCCTCTTCCAGCTTCTAGTGGTGGCCAGCAACTTGTGGCTGGATCTCTCCAAGTTCAATGTCAGCACCTTCAAATCTCTCTCTGCTCCATCTTCACATCCCCTTTTCTTCTGTGTGTCAAATGCTCTTCTGCTGCCTTCTTACAAGGATACATGTGATTACACTTAGGACCCACCAAGATAATCTAGGATAATCTCACCAGTTCAAGATCCACAACTTAATCAGATCTGCAAACAACTTTTCCATAAAAAGTAACATTTACAGTTTCCAGGGGTTAGGATCCAACAGCTCCGGGAGCCATTTTTCAGCCGACCATATTTCCATTCAGTAATCATCGCCAGGGCCTGATTTGAGACTTCAGCAAAATGTAGACATATTCTATTCCAAATGCTTATTTCATTTTCTTAAACTAATTTTAAGCTTAACTTATTTTAACATTTTTTATTAAAAAGAATTTAAAAGTAAATATCTTAAGATACCAATAAATATTTCCAGAATTTACTCTTGCCTTTTACAAGACTGACCAATGGAAGATAAGTGCTTCTTACCCTGAACTGATGTCAGGTGAATAAAAGTCTCAGGTGACAGAAATTTCATTACCCTATTCAATAAGTAATGGCAATTAGGAGAATAAAGAAATGATAAGAATACAGCATAAACATTGCATAGTGCAGACATAGATATAAAAGAAAGAAAAAAAATCCAAAGAGCCAGAGTGAAAACATGTTCTCTGATTACTAGCCTATGCTATAGCTTTTTTCTAGTGAAACCCTATTACAGGCTTATTATGGCTAGTTACATATTCGCACAGTAGAACTATTGTACACACCCGCATGCGAAGCTATTCTGAACAAATTAAATTATGAAGGGATATTTCTTTGTAATCGGTGAAAGAGATATTTGAAATGACCTAGAATTGATATAGTCATTTTTTTCTTTGAAACAGTTTTTAAGGGAGAGAATTTTTTTGCTTAAATAAGTCATTTTTAATGTCTGAAATAATTATTTTCAAATACTTCTTTTTTGTTATACTTGAAGTGAACTACATATAATATATTTGCCAGTACCTTTTTTTTCATGAAGGTGGTTTTTAGTCACACATTGATGATATAAGGTCTCCTGGTGATTGCCATGGCAAGGTTACTTTTTATTCTTTAATAAGTCCACACACGTGCCCAGAGAAATTGCTAGCAGATAAGTTACACTTGTTTTAGATTGCTAGAATCTAAGTTTCTTGCAGATCTCCCTAAACATTCTCATATTTTCCCCCATTTCACTAGGAACTTACTCATGCAAAATACAGTAAAATTAAAGATATTTAATTTTAAACTATAAAGTTAATTATACATTAAAATGTATATTATAAATTAATAATTAAAAGTGCCAAGTTAAACATGAGAAATATAGATCTTCAAATAATGTTTAATGTATATTTAAAAGTCTTGAAGGAAAAATAAGTATTGCAAATATTTCCCATATTTAGTTCAGTTATAATTACAACTACACAGAATAATTTTGTGTTTATTGGGTTAAAAGATGGTGTATAGTGATAATTAAAGAGTACTTGCGAAGCCTGAATAATTGAACATCCAGCTGTTGTGTTTGGCTTTTGATATGGGTATAGGGAAAGGGGAGATGGTGTTGTTGCAATATTACAAAGGACCATTTCCAGATGGTGGAACCCAGCCTCTGCCTTTTGGGCATTTCCAGGACATCTGGTGAGCCATATGAATCCAGACAAGATTAAGGAGAAGATGTGAGATGCTTGAATACCAACGCCTTCAGATTGAGTCAAGACTTCCTTATGAAGCTCAAATATCGGCAAGAATTTCGACAAAGTTGCCCTCCTCTGTTGAGCAGGAGAATATCATCTAGTCCAAACTAGGGGCACTTCGAGGGCAAGGACTGCTCTTGTTTCATATTTGATCATGAGCGCCAAGATCAACATTTTCAGCGGTCCATCGTGGCCATTTGTCCTGTCTCATTAGGTTATTTAGAATGACCAACAGAGTACCTGGAACATAAAAAATGTCCAAAAATTTTGTTAGAAAGATTAAATCATTGAAAAATATATAAATTATCCTATATCTAAAGTTGATCCTGATCCCAATGATTTATGATGATGCTAAGAACAGTGTCCTATAACAATCTATTTGTTTACCCAAAAAGAGGCAAAAACTGAGAGCTCCTTGAGTACCTGGAAAGAAAGGAATATTTTACATTAGAACAGAAAAGAAAACCCCAGGTAAAACAAAAGTGGTAGAAATAATGAAGGGAGATTTTGCTTACTTCATTCTGTACATTTGGGGTGACTCAATTACCTTCAGGAGAAATTGTATCCCAAAATAACTTCAAATATAGGGAAGCCAAATAATCTCCAACTTTGTGAGATCTTCGTTATTATTTGAGGTCAAAAGCCGTCATGCCATTCCTGTAGGAGTGAGCACAGGATTTTTAGTGAGAAGATATTTTAAGCCAGCATTTCCACATATTAGCTGTAGGACGGATGGTATTTTAGTTTCCCCAAAGACTGTGTCTGTCGGTACTTTATTCTCTCAGCCTCAATTGTTGTTGTTGTTTGTATTGTTATTATAATGAAATACCTCTCAAAGCCATAATTTGACAACTATGTTATATTTTAAAGCACTTTTAAATGCAAAACGCAAAACAAAAGTTAGTTAGCAGTAGCAATGGTAAGTACAAAGTGAACTTGGATTTTGAAAGAGACTATTATTAAATCTGGTTTCTGATAGGTTGACATTCAACATTGTTCCCAGAGTACCATATCATAGTATACTTGTGAGTTCATAGAAACTCAGTTCTGAAAATCTCCCTCAACTCATCTGTGAGCAGAGGATGAACTTCCCTCTTATCATGACAGCAAGGGTACGGAGGATCTACCAGAGACACAGG
Source organism: Equus przewalskii (assembly GCF_037783145.1). NCBI lineage: Eukaryota > Metazoa > Chordata > Mammalia > Perissodactyla > Equidae > Equus > Equus przewalskii. The sequence goes on from NC_091846.1 coordinate 73,015,165, forward strand.
GGAAAAGAAAACAAAGCAAAATCCAACAATACTGATGACCAAATTGGAGATGATGATATGGTACGTTATAAAATTTACTTTAGATTAAGTATGCCTACCCTGCCTTAGATGCTTACTATCTGCCAGGCTCCATAAGTACTGCCTTACATATATTATCTGAGTTAATACTGACAAATCCTGTTAAGTAGATATCTTTGCTTCTGTTTCTTTCAGATGAGGAAAACAAGTTTTTTAGAGAGATTAAAAATCATGCGTTTAGTTAGTAAACATACCAATACCAGTAAAAGGCAACTTCATTCTCTCAGCTGCTTCAGCCAAAAGACGTGGAGTCAACATTGACTCATTTTTTTAAAATCAATAAAATTCAATCCAAATTTTATAAGCTCTAGCCTCAAAATATATTCCAAATGAACCTCCTGTTCATCACTTCCATAATTACCACTTATGTGCCAACCATCAGCATCTCTTGCCTAGATGAGAAGAGCCTTCCAACTCATCCCATTGCTTATTTATACCCTTATTCCTACACGGCAGTCACAGGGAACTTTTAAAATAAATCAGACCATATTATGGCCCCACTTGAATGCTCCCATGGCTTAATATTACACTAAGAATAAAATATCAATCCTTATTCTATTCTGTGAGGATTTCAAAGGCCAGCTCCTCACTATCTCTCTTATGTCTTCCATCATCCTCTTCACCCTCTTGAGCTACACTGACTTTTCCTTGAAATATGGACATGGGCAAGCAAACTTTGATCTCTAGACCTGGACACGTCCAATCCTCTCTGTCTAGAACACTGTTCTCTCAGAATAACCCTTCATTTCATTCAAGACTTTGTTTTGTTTGTTCTTTTAAAGTCATTTAATCAGACCTGAGCATCCTATTGAAAACAGAACATACTTCATCATTTGCTATCTCTTTAGTCTCTTTTTTTCCCTTTAATGAGAATTTTTATTACCTGGAAATATATTAAAATTACTGTATTTTATTCTTTGTTCTTTCTTTCCAGTTTTTACAGTTTCCACAAGACTGTAAATACTATAAGAACAAGGAATTAGTCTGTTTTCCTCATGGCTGTTTTCTAACACCTTGCAGAGTCCCTTGCTCACAGTAGGTACTCAGTAAACACTTAGTGAATGAAGAAAAGCAGAAAAACTGGGTCTTCAAACCAGTCAGCCTCATAACTGCTCCTAGCAGATATATAAAACTAAATAAATTAAATCTGGATGGTCTCAGAACTGAGGAGGTATGCTCCACCTGCTGCAGTGTGGTGCTGCTGGGATACAATGTCGATTTATATATTTATTCAACTAATCACATGACTACTTGGATAAATGGAGACCCAGCTGTTTCATAACTTTGCAGTCTTTCTTGGCATTTATATTCAAAACTAAGATATACCTATTCTTCCTTTATCAATCTGTGGTTTCTAAAACATAATTTGTTCTTAGTTTTTCAATTATGGAGTTTTCATTTCTACAATTTATTAGCCTAAATAAAGGGGTTTTTCTCTTTTTTTTCTGCTTTTTCTACCCCAAACCTCCCCAGTACATAGTTGTATATTTTTAGTTGTGGGTTGCTCTAGTTGCAGCAAAGGGGTTTTTCACATCACTAAATATAAAATATTAATAAATTTAAAACTAAACTATTTTTTGTGCCTCAGAAAGAGATACAGGGAAGTTTTTTTATTTGAATTTTTTAAAATACAATTATTTGTAAGTTTGCTGAAATAATAACATATTAAATGAACAATTATACAGAATTTCATTAAATGTAACTAGGTTGCCCTAGCATACTCTCCCATAAAATGCTTGTTTATGTATTATTTTTCCTAGCAGCACAATACTTGTTTCAGATAATATATGCTCAGTTGGTTTAACCAAAAGACAGCTGGAAGCGGGTATGAGCAGAGGAAGAAATGTTTGTTTATTTCTCAATAAAAACTGCATATTTATGGAGATATTTACTTAAATAGCTATTAAATCTTGTGCTTCTCAAGTCAATATAGGCCATGAAATCTTACTGTTAGCAATTGCTGGTTCTAATTCAAAAACGTAGTTTCCTTTGTCATTATTGATTTTGAGACACATAATTTTGGTTCAGGATCAGTGACTGTATTTGGAAAAGCAACTAGGACATGATGTCTTCTAACTTTGAGGATACAATTTGTTCATGAGGAACGTGCTTATTATCTCCCAACGACACTCACAATGAAACGTGGAATGTATATAGGACGTATATGAAAACTTGTTCAATATGCAGACACCTCTTCTATTTAGAGAGATGATAGGTTCCAACAGACAGTTCATCTATTTCACTGATTACTACATCACATATAACTAAGAGGAACTTAGGCATGAGACCCCACATGCTCGTCTTCAAAGTGGACATGCCTGTCAGTCCTTCAAAACATTGCCAAGAATATTGTTTTTTTATTTCCATTAGGTGTTTTAGTCAATATAGAGTTTTGACCAGTTTGGTCTACATCGAAAACCTTTTGAAGGGATAAACTCTATCCCTTTTCTAAACGATATTTGCAATTTAGTAGATATGTCAGTATCCACGTTGTCCTTCCAAAATCTGAGTGACCCTTGAATAAAATAAAGCTATCTACTACTTTTGAGTGAAAACACAAAAAAGAAAACAAACAAAACATCTCTCAGCACTTTTGTCATGCATGGTATATGAATTTTCAACAAACTGTCAGCCTTTCCCTAAATTAATATGAAGTGGACAAGCATCCAGTATCAATACTATTTTTCTAGCACAGACTAGAAAAACGTATTTCTACTTAAGTAAGTGTGCTTTCTTTCCTTTTGCTGATTATTAATAATTATAATACAATTCATAATTTACATTTTTTCACATTTTGCTCTTCAGGATTTCTTGCACTGTAGAAAAATTTATACCAAATATCCAGCAGCTTTTATTATTAATTTGTTTATTGCTTTTAATTTTTAATGTTCGTTTTCAAAATGATTTAATTTTGTGGAGTAATATCTACAAAGCTTGGGCTACACATTTAGGTGTAAAACAAATATAACTTTATTTTAAACACATATACTGATTTGGGAAATTAGATTTGCCAGAGACAATGTTCAAGAAAGTTTGCTTTTAGAACAATCAAACCTATACAGTATTTGACATTTTAGTGTAGATTTTGATTATGTCCTTATATCCCTAAAATAATGGATTGTATATAAAGCAAAAAATGTTCCTTGGGCTTCTCAAACAAATGGCTTGGCCAGCTCTCATTGTTTTGACTGATAACTAGTTTTGAAGAATTATCAATTCTAAGTCCGAAGATACGTGGAAAAAATGAAAAGTTCTAAGAAGTTATTTTTTTCCTTCTTTTTGTTGTTCTAATAACTTAACCACATGCGAAACGAAAAGTATTTAAATATTTTGGGGTAACAAAACACCTAAAAATAAATAGAAAGGCTAACTTACCCAAAGATTTCTGTATATTAAATCTTGTTTCTGTATTCCTAGGCTTATTAAAAAGCAAATTTTACTGATGTTGTTGAAATTATATTAAAGCTACTAATTGAATACTGCATTTTTCTTATTTGAATAATAATACCGTTTAGAAATTTTGATACATTCCTACCGAGTCCCATTTTTTCAGTGCTAGCTATTTAAGCCTATACCATTTAGTGCTATAAATCACCTCCTACGAGAATAAAATTATCCTGAATACATTTGCTGATACATCATTTAAAATGGCATTCTAATGAGTAAGAATGGATTCATAATGAAATATGCATTATATTTGATGTTGAAGAAACAACCTTAAATAGGTCTCATCATATTATGAACGTAGTGTGCCTGTGACTTCATCTCCAACAGACTATAAGAGATCATAAAGCAAACATACCCTCTATTTCAGATAGAATAGGTCACAGCTGAGCGTTGATCAAATTACCCCCTAGAGATTTCCCAATGATAATGCTGTCTCTAATGCTTTAATATGGGAAATGAAGGAGGCTTGTCTATCTCTCCCCTCTGTCTTTGCAATTTATGCTTTGCAGTCTCATTCTTAACAGTATCTGTTTTCACTTCGAAAGCTGTCCATTACAGTCCTCTTAAGGATGTGTAATGAAGCTCCCACTATCAGAACCTCCTGCTAAAGGGAATTTTTTCCCTCTGCAATATGGTCTGTTTTTTGTCTTTCACAATATGCTCAATTCCCCTCACAGAAGAAATTTTTTTTAAAAATTCAATTTGTGTTAAACTGAACACAGTTTATATTTAACATTGGTGATATCTAATGAGATACCACAAATGGCCCCCTCTCAAGATGGAGATACCAGTGCAGGCCAGCTATGCCCAGAAGCCATCACTGTTAGTGAACCTCATGACATTTGTGAGCCATATTCAAGGCTTTCTATGGGTGGTGGGTTTACATGCACATCTTAGTTTATGGACTTGGGACAGGTTACTGGCTGCCCCCCTTTCAGGCTTCTCTTTATATGTTGTGATGGATCTACTTACAACCTGAGCACATGGCAGCCTGGAACTGCATTTATATTTCTTAACTTCTTATAACTAGATGGGACTTGAGAACATTCTGGCCGAAGGCATGTAAGTGGAAACTCTGTACACAACTTTCAGGATGTGCCCTAAGGAGAGGGCCAAAGGGGGAAATGATGTCCTGCTTTATTGAAAGTGTTTCACTCTCCCCCTTCAATTCTTCTCAATTTCAATTTTATATTACTAATCTGAATTCTTTTTTTAGACCATTCCTAATCAAGTCTTAACAAGTATGAGGTTCTATCCATACAGATATATCTTCTCAGCTCATGCAAAAAACTAATTTATAGAAGACTATTGACTATTTATTTAAGTATTTACTATTTATTTGTCCTATAAGTAAGTAACTGAGATGCCACCTGCCTTATTAGTAAAGAAATCAAAGATGTTCATCTTGAAGTGTTCTCTCTCCTTCACCCAACTTTCTAAGAACTCTCAGTGCTATGGACTCAAAATGGGGAGCATGGAGGAATAGGTACATTGGCTTCCACACCCCGGTGGACATGCAGCCAGATTGGAGTCAGTCCACCCTTCATTCTGGTCTTCTAAATCCTGCCCCTCCACTGTGATTCCTAGATGGGCTCCACCCTGATTCCTCAGTGTTGAGTCTCCATTAGCACAACCTTTCTGAGGATTTGAAAGTTGAATCTCCTTCTCCATTGGTTCCCCAGGCCAGTGGTCACCCCACATCTCCAAGGGGACCCACTCAATGATATTGGTTGAGTGCCCACTAGTTCCAGGGATATGTTTTGTAGTGACCTAGAAACACAGCCCCCCTTCCCTCCTCAGTGAGTCACACTAGATGTTCAGGAAATTTCACTTCAGAATTCTCAAATCCCTAAGTGCCTGTTACTCTCTTTCACTAAAAGTCCCCCTACCTTTCTCATCCCCCCTGGGGGACTGTCTGATAAACTATATGGAGTCTATATTTCTGAGAGAGTAATTCAACAGTAACTTACTTTCTAAGGTCAATTTATTATGTGCTTTCAAAGTGCCCAAATGTATGGATGGTGGTAGGAATGGGTAGAGCTAACCTCAGTGTTTCCATGGTGATTTTCTGGCATGGTGACTTTCAAAGAAAAAAAAAATAAAGTATATTAAATACCTGGGAGCAGCATCACCCTACAAAAAAGGAATTTTAAATGTGATGTCTCCAGAATCCAAGAAAGACAGCATCTTAAAACTTAACCTCTTACATCGGGGGGGGGGGGGGGGTATCTTGCACCTACCTGCCCAAGGCTGGCTCCTGTGCCATAGGTTGCTACTCAGCCAAAAGCCAAACCATCCTTTGTCTCCTCAGAGAGACACTTCACCTTCACCATGACAGTCACTGATTCACTGATGGACAAACAACAGGTGTCTTTTGTTTGGTTTGGTTTTGGGCGGGCTGTGGTGGAGGGGTATCAGGTTGGAGGGCTATTGGTCCAAATCTCACAGCTTTGTCCAGAGTAAGCTTCCTTTCTTATTCTCTCTGCGAGGGTGAACCACCGATATCCCTACATCTCTTCCCTAATCGTTCAGCACAGTTGTTGAAACACAAACACATAGCCTTTTGCACAGAAAAATTTTAAATCTCCAAGGAAGTACAGTTTATACCTATCAAAAGGAAGAATATATTTTCCTAAATTCATCCTGCTTTCCATGGAATAAACATGTCAGATTATCATCCAGAAGAGTGCTTTGATTTTTTTTCTTATTACATTGGCGCTTTGCAAGTTGTGTTGATTTGGAGCCTTCATTTCCATATCAGAAAGGACCCTCCCAGGAGTCAGCCTTCTAACTGTCCTCTCTCTAAGTTATAGGAAGAGACATTTTCATCCATCAACTCTTTCAAGGACTCAGATTTTTAAACCAGGGCCCTTATTCTGAATAAATCTAAGAGGAATTAAGAAGAGGTCCATTTGTGTATTTGTTTTGATTTTCTCTTGGTTATAAGAAATATGAATTTCCCACATTTCAGCCTATAGTCATTGACTTCTTTGGTATTTTATAGTATTCTTATGTTTCACGGCATTCTTGGGGTCTGGGGTGGAATCTCAGCTTGTAGTAACGTTGCCTTGCCTTGATTCACCTTCTCCACCTAATTGTATTTCCCTCAGGGATCTCTCAAGGAGCCCAGGTGGTTTGGGTCAGCCTATTGAGTTTTCCTGGTTCTGCTAATATAATATTTAACATCACCCTAATCCAGTTGTAACAACATCCCAAAAAAACTATAAATAACTTCTCTTTCTTAGTTTTGATATTTTGTAGTATAAATTTTCTAACCTAATTGCTACATTGTAATTTTTATGGATTTATGTTTAAGACTTAGAATTTTTTTCAAGACAGGTTTGCTAACCTTAATTTAAAAAAAAAATCCCTCCAGATATTATGACCTTCTAGAGGTAAAATTAGTTACCTTAATACCAAAAGTCTAATTAGAGCTTGGTGTGGGTGTATATGTAGAGTTTCTAAAATAGGAACATAAGATTTACTCAAAGACATAGAGAAAGGTTCCTAAAGAAAAGAACTGTATAGCGAAACCCTTATTTTATTCCACAGGAGTACTAATGTTTTCACTAACATGACTTTTTTTTAAGAATTTGTCTTTATATAATTATCTGAAAAATTAAGATAGCTGCTATGGATTAAGTTGTATCCACCTAAAAGATGTTGAAGTCCTAACCCCAGCACGTCAGAATGTGACTGCATTTGGAAATAGGATCTTTCCTGATGATCAGTTAAGATGAGGTCATTAGAGTGGAACCTCACCTAGTGAATCTAGTGTCCTTACAAAAAGGGGAAATTTGGACTGAAAGACAGACAGACACACAGGGACAATGCCAAGCAGAGATGAAAGCGGAGATTTTAGCGATGCGTCTACAAGCCAAGGAACACCAAAGATTGCCAGCACCCACCACAGACCAAGAGAAAGGACCTGGAACAGACCCTTTCTCATAGCCTCAGAAAGAGTCAACCTTGGTGACACCTTGGATTTGTGGCTTCCAGAAATCTGAGACAATAAATTTCTGTTGTTTACACTGCCCAGTCTGTGGCATTTTGTTACAGAGGTCCCCAGAAACTAATAAAATAGCTCTGCGTTTATTCTTTAAATTTAAATAATGAAAGTTACTTCATTACGTGGCTGCCTCTTCCTAACTGAGTTTTTGATCAAACAGGGGCAAGTCACAATATAGTTGTGTTCTGTACAAGATAACTGCATTCCTTTCTTTAATCAATAGATATTGCTCATCTGTACCCCCTATTTCTCAAAGATTCCATTAATTTCAAGTGACTATAGGCTTAAGATAAATTAATATAATGCTAAGAAAGTAACAAGCAAGCTATTTACGCTTTTACGGTCTGTTATATGCTGGCATTTCAGTTAGTTTTATTTCCATTTTCAAGGTGTTGGACTTTGGAGGGATAATAAAGAAAAGGCATTTGTTTCCATATTCTCTCAGTTATTTTTAAGATAATGTATATTGTATAATTATGTTTTACAAGTGTATTGTAGATACAATATTTTAAAGCAATTAAAGCACAGAATGCAAACATATTCTCCTGATAACCACAAATTGTAATTTCATTATAACCCCACATTACTGTGTATTGTTATTAAATATTAAACGATCAATTAAATGAATATGCTAAATACAAATCAAGGTACAAGCCAGAAAAAATGTGTTGAAGAATTAATGTATCAATTAATAATGCACTTACGCATTTTAAAATGCATAGGAATTAGCTAATTAGCTTTACTCTAAATGCTTGCGTTAACATGAGTTACACATTTAACAAACCACTTTGTTTCCGAGTTTTTGATCTGTACTGTTTCAGTCTTCCAAATACATTTATTAAGTCTAAAACTAAACTTGGTTTCTAAAGCAGACCCAGGGAAGAAAAGGGTTTGAATAGCCTACGAAGTAATATTTTTAAAATCTTTGATCAGACTGGCTCAATATCTCTATGTACCTCCATTTCAAAACTGCATATAACTGTCAAGAAGGATAAGATTACATATCAGATATTGTCATACTTCTGCCCTGTCTGGTGATGAGATCTTATCAAGGTGAAGCTCTTCAATTTCTTTCTCTCTCTCTCTCTCTCTTTTATTGTAAGTGGAAAATGCATTACAAGGTCTTCAGGCCATAAGCAACGTTTTATAAAAAAATAAAAAATAAAAATGGAGAAAAATAGTTTCTAGGGTTTTTTTTTCAGACTCATCAAACTCCAGGCCTTTTCTTTAAAACTAAATGAAAGTAATCTGACCAATGCATGCGTAAAGGCATTGAGAAGATAAGAATCACTTGGTTTGTCAGAGTTGCTGCTTTTCAGCTTTAAGCACAACTTTTCAGCATAAGCACATTACATCTGATTATGGACTGAATGGGAACACACTGTTATCCTCTTATCTCATGACTTCACATTATGAAAGTAAATCTGGTGATTTGTTTTAGATGATTCATTCATTCATGCTCATTTAGAAGGATGAGAGGACTTGAAAAATTAGAGTCGCATAGAAGTGTTTGCTATAAGTAGCTCAGTGATATAGTTTTTTAGTTGGCAAATAGTTTTCTAGTTTATCTATAGATCCCAGAATCACAGAGAAAGCCAGAAATTTGAAGATCAAGCCTACAAGTCCATGCTTCTCACTCCACCTATTATTTTAATACAAGAATCAACTTTTTGGTTTCATTGGAGGGGGTCCCATGGTCCTGAAAGAACAACAAGAAGAGGCTTTTAAGTTAAAAAGCTTGGATTTAATCATATGAGTCAGGAAAAACCATTGAAAAGATCTAAGCAGAGAAATTGCTGGTCAGATGTGGGTGTCAGATCCTTCTGGTGACATTATGAAGGATGGCTTTAATTTGAGTGAAAGAATACAGTAGGGTATCCTGAATCAAATGATAGGAAAGAAACTTTCAGAATTAGACCTGTATGTTGTTTAGGTCTACTGTATACAGTAGATTCTACTGTAGAGACGATGGTCTCTATAGTATTATGGTAGCCACCTGGATCTGGATTTTTTTCAAATTCCACACCTTACTACGTTTTTAAACTTTCTTTACTCATAGTTTCCAAAAACGTTCCTCCTCCTCTATTTCACATTATTTCATACATTTTGTGCAGTCACACAACTAAAAAATGTCATTTGTCTTGGATCTCATCTTATCCTCAATTACTTTCAATAAAATCCACAGATTCTATCCGTTCCATCTCTGCAATACATATACATTTCCAATTCCTCTGCTCCAATTCTGTTTTTTCTGGTCTATTGTAACAGACTCTGAATGTGTAAAGCTCTTCCAAGTACTTCCAACTCCAGTTCACTTCTACCATTGTTTCCAGGACTCATCTTTTTCTTTTTTCTCTAATTTACACTTTACTATCAATTTCCCTACATTAAAACTTTTATCATGTCTTAAAGGTCTTTTGCCCTCTGTGAACAGCATCATTTCCAATGAGTCCACCTATTTTGCACTCTGGTCTATCTTATCAGACCTAGACTTCAACCATTCCCAAAGCATGTCATGGTACTCTTTGTGTCCCCATGCCTTCATCACACCATTTACTCTAGCTGACCTGCCCTTTTTTCACCCTCCACTTTGTAAAATAATTCTACACAGGGAAACTCAAAAGACATCTTTCACATGAATCCTTCTGGTCCTTTCCAGTAAGCAGTAGGCAGAATAACAGCCCCGCAAAGATACCTAAGCACCAATTGCCAAACATGTGAATATGCCAGGTTATGTGGCAAAGGAGATGTATATGGAATTAAGGTTGCTCATCAGTTGACCTTGAGATGGATCAATTATCCTGGATTATTGGAGTGGGGCCAATATAATCACTAGAATCCTTAAAAGTGGAAAATGGAGGCAGAAGAAGGAGAATCAAAGAGATGGCAGTGTGGGAAGATCTTGTCTAGACTATAAGATAGTATGTTTGTGCTTTTTAAGTCACTAAGTTTGTCGTGATTTCTAACAGCAGACTATTACACAGTAAAACTAACATCTCTCTCTTTAAGCTGAGAAAAATATGCACGTGTATACTCTATGCCTGTCACTTTCCTGGGTGCTTTCCCATGCCCCCTCATTTAATCTTTGAAACCCAATGAAGTAGATGTGTTATTCTTACTTTAAAGATAAGAAAACTGTTGCTGAGAAAGCTTTAATACTTTATCATTCTCCTAAAAGTTAGATGATAGAGCTAGTGATAGAGATGGATGAGAGATGGAGAATGAGTACCGAACTGAGTTGATCTGATTCTGAATCTGATACTATTTCCTCCATACTATGCTGCCTCCCAATCGTACTGCAGATTTCCCATTTGCATTCTCTTATTCAAAGCTCACAACTACTGAGTTAAGTTCAGCGACCTGTCGAGATCACATAGCTGGATGTTCTGACTCCAAATACCATGGTCTTCCCACTTGGTTCTGTTGCCAACATATAGTACCAATATCTAAAAACTGGCTTGATAGCTATGGCACAGCTGCCTTGCTTTGGCAGAGCTACATAGAGGAATGCAAAGCACAAATCTGTTTCACATCCTCTTTGATGGAAAATGGTTGAAAGAAACCCCATTGGCATTAATTCCTCACTTCTCCATCGTGAAGCAGTACCTGGACTTTGAATTTTTTAAAAACAGGCAAACTAACTTAATGGTTGCCCAAGTTTATTCTACTGGCCGTGAAACATTTTAACACAGCTGCTAAAACATTTTGGCAATGTGCAATTATGTGTCCTTCTTTTGAGCATAATGTATAACAGATGTATCTGACGGTCTTACCTGTCTTTTGTAGCAATCATTTTCCATCCTCACTCCCACCTACTTTTTGAGAGGAAGACATCTATAATAATTTGATAATATTTGCATTAAAATAAATAACATAAAGGTGGGATAATTACCTATTTTATCTCACTTTTTTACCCATACCTTCCTTTCATTCATCTTTCTCAACATTCGTCACTTATGTGGCTTATTCATTATAATTACATTTATTGAAAAATAACAGCTATTGAATTGAAAACAGTTTATTAGCTCCAACTAGAAAAGAGACAAAAATAGACATTTTTAATGTTAACAGAAAAAAAAGACGGAAATAAAGTTTTGAAAACTTAGTTGCTTTTGGAGATATTTAGACTGAGAGAAATCCTTGTATTTCCTAGAATGAGAGAGTCATGTGGAGAGGAAATTCCACAATTCTAAATTAGCTGAAAGTGCTGAAAAATGCTACAGTTGAAAAATGGAACCTTGGAACTGTAGATCCCAACAGATACATGCTCTCCCTAGCTTAAACTATCCAAGATCTTAAAGTATGCTTTCCCTTAGGAGCTTTACTCGAAGTTGTTCCGCAGGTTATAGATAAATATAGGAATTGATGGTCAGTGGCTTCATGAGGCAGCTGTGGTCAGGAAGCATGAACAAGCATTAGACATTTGGACTTTTGGCTGGAAGATCAGCTTTGTGATGAGTTCTGAAGATGAGAGAAAATAAAATTATGCAAAAATGGAGCTGAGTGGCAGATCATTTAAATCCAACTCAGGTTGATTTGGAGCCCTAATAGAGAGATGATCAGCCCCAATGTCTGAAAATATTGTTTACTTCAGATTATTGTGAAACTCTGAGACAAACAGAGTTATTTAAAGGATCAGGTTTACGTGTGTATTAAATTGGCAAGAGAAAGAATATTATTTCCTTCCTCTTCTTTCTAAAAAAAAAATAAAATTAAAAAAATTAAAAATTTAGGTGGCTTTTGGATCCACAGTATTTAGGAGAAAATCAATCTTCACATTTCCTCACAAGGCACAGCAACATCAGGCCCTTCTCAGCTTGAACAATGTTTTGCGGGAAACAGCACTCTCAGTGTGGACCTTGTCCGCTCACGAGGAGCCCATTGGCCCAGCATCCATGTGCCCCACCAGGCTGCTCTCTGACCCGGAAATGTTGAAATGGAGAGAATAGGAGGGTGGAGGTGGTGGCTATGGCGGTCAGATGCATTTGGGATGACACATGAGAAAGCTCTTGTTTGCAGCTGGAGGGTAAAACCGGAATGTATAACAAAAAAGTCAAATTGAGTCAAACCAGCTTTTAGTGAATTCAGTCTTCGAATGTCACCAAAATATCATAAAATGCTGTTCAACTCAGTTCTATACTTTTTCTTTTTCTACAAATAAAGAGATTATCAGTTGTCTAATTCCTAAATAACAAAGAATAAAAATAAACAATAAGTAAAACCCTGGTAATACATTAGAGTCAGTTGTAACATATTTGTATTTCCATTAATAAAACACAAGGAAAAGTCCACAGGTGGTGTTTTTAGGTGGGAGAGACCTATCAGTTGCCACAAATTCCATGCTGGAGAATTAACTGGTGTCGGAGAACCTGTGTTGAGTGTTTGCACTGTGACAGAACATGTCTACATTCATTACAGGCGTGAAGTCTTCGAATCCTCTTTAAGGTAGGTGCTATTATTCATCTAATTTTTCATAGGAATAAAATAAGATAATGAGAAATAAAATAATTGCACAATGCCCAACATTTGGTAAGTCATAAACCCAGGATTTTAACTGACCAAGCCTGGCTCACAAAGTTACTTATTTTGCTGCTTCTAAAGGCCTTTAGCCAATGATAAAAAATAAAATAAAATCTATGAGATGAATAACAGTAATCATGCTTTGATGTTTTTATGATGCACACATATACACAGTAACTAAAAATAATATCGTCTGACAATATTTTTAAGCTATTTTTAATATATATATGTTCAAAAGTAGAGAATACAGTATGAAAGATCCCATGTGTCTTTCAGCCAACTTCAATAATTATGGAATTATGGCCAATATTATTTCAGCACTACCCACTTCCCACTCCCAGATTATTTTGAAGCAATTCCCAGACATCTGATCTTATTTGAAGATGTAGCTAAAGGGAAATTTCTACAGAGATCCAGGTGTGAGATATCTGGGAGTAAGAAGAGAGGTTGGCAGACACTGTAAAGAAGAAAAGAGCAAGGAATGGGGCTTCTGGGAGGATTTGGAAGGCTTGTAGACCAGAGGGCATACGGCAAAGCTGAAAATGACTGTGACCAAGGGGGTCTGCTGGAGACACCATGGGCAGAAGCAGCTGGAAGTGACAATGTAAAGTCAAGTCACTCAGCGATGACAAAAGAAATGTTAATGCTCCACCAACAAATAAAAAAGTGACCATTCAGCGAATGATTTGAGCTAACAAGGTCATTAAGCTTCATTTCTCATAGACACAATCTTCTTACCCAAGGGTGATCCCCCGACTGTGGAGCTTCAGATTAGCAGAGCAGCACAAAATGAATACCCTGAACTGTCACTAAACTTCAGAAACTGAAACCGGCTAATGTTTAATAGCCTAATGAGATATGTGCACACCTTGCAGGACTTGTCATTTTTGCTTAATGCTGATTGCACTGGTAGAAATAAAAGGGGTAATCGTTCTCTCTAAAATTCTTTCTGACACTTAGAACAAAATGAACTCTAGTGCAAGAAAAAGGTTTCACCTTTTACTGTTTCTGACACAAATTTGAGTGTTATACAGCAGGAAGTGTTTGACACTGTAATTTAAAATGACAAAGGGAAGTGAGCTGTGAGATCTGCCTGCATGTGATATTCCCCTTGGACCTTACCATCCCAACATCGTCTGAAACTGTCACGTTGTGTGAGGTGCTAAATGGAGATTAAGGTGGGGCAAACATATTTTCACAGCAGGTTAAGTACACAGAGTGCTGGGAATAGAGATCATGTTTACAATAAGCCTTGTAAATCTCTTTATTGATCTATCTATCTAGGTGTCTGTTGTTCCCAGCACGCAGAGCGTACCCAGAACAAGTGGAAGGAGAAACTTGTTTTGCATTTTGCTACATTTAAGCAGGAAAGATAAATAATATGTCTATTTTTGAGAATTTAGGTTTGTAGTCTGGTCGTTGTTCTTAAGGCTAGAACATACTTTCTAAATTAATGAGAGCATAACCATTTTCTATGAAAGAATTAAATAATGAAAGCAATACAAAAGAAAACTGAATTTATAAAAATAAACATAGCAACTATGGATCATAAAGAGAGTTAAATAGTGAAATGATAGGGACATTAAAACATGCAAATACAATGTAGATAATTATAATGGCAATATTATAATAAAGATTATCACCATAGTACTTTGACAAGAAACTACCATATTTTTCATGTCAAACCAAGTCCAAAATAAAATCAGCATTTTAAGTTCAATACCTATTTTGCAAAGAGAAAGGAGGGAAACCAATGTAAGGATGTGACATTAACTAAGGAAAATATTTCTGTGAAATGCTTTAGAGAAGTGGTGCCTTATATTCAAACTCTAAATATAAAATCTTTATTTTTTTTTAGGAAAAGGAAGCACGATAAAATAAGACACTTAGATTTTAAAATCATTAGCAGATTAGGTTGAATAGAAAGCAGTTTGTGATTAGCAATCATTGATGATGATGATGATGATGATGGTGGTGGTGATGATGGTGATAGTGGGGGCAGTGGTGGTAGAAGCAACCTGAGTTTGCAAGGTGTATGAAAGTTAACACTTGGGAAAATAACCGTAGTTTATTATAGCTATTTTAAAGCTTCTGATCTTGTGGTTCATCTATTAATTAATAAATTTAATTGAGTTATAGAATTATTAAATATTAATGGATTAAATTTATTTTATTGGTTAAAAATTAAAGTAATGCCATAGCATGATTGCTTCTACTTAATCTTATTAATCTTCTTGGGAAAAATGTTATGTTGCTGAATTGAGCACTATAAAAACATGGCACAGTGGGACTAGATCATCTCATACTGTCCACAGAAGACTGGGTTCATTATCCATGCTAAGAATACAAGGGAAATGTCTTTGGAATGTAAGCTACACATTGGTTTGTTTTTAGTTGTGATCTCACATGGGTAACTATGTGATCTTTGGGAATTACGCTGATGCAAAATGTAGTGCTTGCTTTTGAAAGGCACTGCTGTCGCCAAGATAAATGAATTTTCATATAAATACCTGGGGAGCTGTGAAACTTACGTTAACAAGTGGAATTGCATTATCTATAGCTTTATAACTCTCCAAGCCCAAAGAAGTTGCTACTAACTGGAAAGTTGAATGTGCATTAAGTTGAATCATTCTCAGTGCAAAAAATAGTTCTAATTTGATAGTCTGATATTGTGTAATTGAACACATGAACATCATGATCCAATTTATCTTCATCTTCTAAAACATGTCCAGTGTTCAGTTTACAGAGAGTAAAATATAGAGAAAATAAATATTTGGTTTACTGATAATTTTATTATAGTTGTTTTATTTTATGTGCTTTGCTAGTTTTCGTGTGAAAATAGTCTAGGATTTGTGCACTATTAAAAACTTTTTGGCAGCCAGAATTTCATGCCATAAAATATTTTCAAGAAACTCTTATCCTTCTTACTCATATCACAAATCAATGACAGGCAGTCAAGAGACCAGGTTCATCCCCTCATGTGGGTGGTGATTCACCATCTAGTTGTCTCTAAATCTGCTCCTACATGTGCTTTTAAATGGTATGTTCTGTGAAGTTATTAAGAGTAAGTAATAAAGAAAAAATTCACCTCACTTAGATGTCTCACTTTATTTATTTATTTATTTATTTTTTGAGGAAGATTCGCCCTGAGGTAACTATTGCCAATCCCCCTCTTTTTGCTGAGGAAGACTGGCCCTGAGCTAAAATCTGTGCCCATCTTCCTCTACTTTATGAGTGGGACTCCTACCACAGCATGGTGTGCCAAGCGGTGCCATGTCCGTACCCAGTATCTGAACCGGCGAACCCTGGGCTGCCGAAAAGTGGAACCTGAGAACTTAACCCCTACGCCAGCGGGCCGGCCCCTCACTTTTTTTTTAATGGGAAGTATTGATTTGAAGTCAACATCTTGAACAGTAATGAAATCTGTCTTCTCCATCCTTGGAAGTTCTTTGTTTAGCCAGAAAAGATGGTCACAACTTGAAAATTGCTCCCCAAAGCTCCTAATTGTGTCATTTTTCCCTTCTATTCTCATTTACTTCTTTAATACATGTATTAAGGAAGAAAAAAAAAAAGAAGACTTCCAACATGGATGAATTAAAAGTATGTTCAAGTTTCAATAAAATGAAGTTCTTCTAGAGCTGAATTCAGTATAAGGTAGATTCACTCAGAGTCAATTCAAAGAATCTTATTATTGAAATTGCCAGAAAGACATAATTATAACATTGTCCTGCAGTCTGAACCCTGAGGCCAATTTCATAGTGAGACTCCCCTGAAATATGTAATCAGATGTAAAATTCACCTTTTTGAGAGCAATTTCATTATTCTATTGGCACAGAAAAGATTTCTTTTTTTTTTACCTGTTATAGTATCTTATCTCAATTAGCAAAAATGACCTTTTTTATCATAATGAAGATTTCTAATATGAACGCTTTATTAAATCGAGGCATAAATGAAAACTACAAACCCCATATCATTTTTGTACATCTAATTTGAAAGATAACATGATTGTAGTTCAATATAGTATGTTTTAATACTGAAAAAATATTTTTCTTTCTCTTTGATTGTAACATTGCTGGAAGAACAATTAATTTTATGGGGAGACGAGAGAGGACAGTCGTGTTAAGCTATTTCCATAATCACCATGAGGCTGTGTGGGGCCTTCGCAGTGAGGGATCTCTGTTTTAGTGTATCCCCATATTACCTGAAGAAGAGCCATAGAATTCTACAGCTAACCCAAGCCCAGAGAAAACATTACATTTTAAATACGTTGCCCTATCACACAGTAATGAACGTTATCTAGGAAAAAATTATTTTATTAAAATAATTCTTGTCCAAATACACAATTTTCAAAACAGAATAACTCTGTAGTATCTAAAAGAACTTTGCCCAGCACTTTGGACTTTCTATGGCATTTCTTGTCTTGTGTCAACAGTATTTGATTTTAAACATATGCGGTAGGTCAAGGGGTAAGTAGGTATGAGGAATCAGACACACTGAAGTGCTTGCGACATGACAATCCTCTGTTTTAAGTTAGGCAAGACATCTTCTCAGAATTGCTGTCTAGATTACCACATTTTCCCTTGTGCCTACTCTTTCACATTAATCTTACAATGGCCTGGCTTATAACCAAACCCACTCAGACATTGCTCAAAAGTAAGGATTACTTCTTGTGTTGCCCTTGACTTTACTTGTTCTAGAAGCACTGGAGGACAGGAGCTATGAGAGCAGAGGGCACTGTGGAGGTGCCCATGGCCTCACCCCTTCTCCTTTGAACCCATACACCTGACTTCACTGTCAGAGGAGGCCAGAGGGAGCAACTACGTTCTTCTACTTTAAGTCTCAATAATGTACTGCCTTCAAAGAGATCTCAGGACATTAAAAAATGAGAAGTGTTTCTCCTTCTTATTTATTTTCACAGAGAACAGGATAAAATTACTCTCTAGATGTTAGATTTATATTGCTTTTACATAATTTCATATATGGGCTCCCTAGCTATAAATTTGATTCACAGAGACACTGAAACATAGGAACAATAAATATAAAGCTCTTGGGGAAGCAATATCAACATCGCTTCTTAATTTCTCCTTATGATTCAACACGTGAAGCCCCCTTTCAGCTGTGATCCGATGAGCTATTTTTCCTACAGTAGAGTCATATAAACACATATTGTGTTTATGATTTTCACAACAAACATATTTACTATTAATGTTGATAATCCTTCACAAAGGGACAATGTTAGAACGCTACATATGAACTCTCAAAAAATTTTTGTCACTGATTTTTTTCCTCCAGGGGTGGGCAGATTGCTGTTTCTTTGGATAAGCACCTGATTTAGTTGGGGCACACATTTGTGACCTACATGGTCCCCAAGTACCTATCTTTAAGAGTAGAATCCCATTTGGATCTGTCAGCTGGCCACCTGGGAGAGGCAGGCAGGAACTGAGCATGACAGAGTGCCCGCAGAGTCATGCCTCCCATCTCAGGCCAATCCAGGGCACGAGCACATTGAGGAAAATGTTTCACAAATCAGTCCAACTATTTAAATTATTATTTCTCTTTCTTTCTCCTTTGTTCTTTCACTTGCCTTCAACTTTACTCCCGTTTTATCTCACTCTCTTTTTCTAACGGCATGGAATCAAGTTAATGTTTATGTAGTATAATATCACCATTCCCATATTTGAATATCAATCATGATTTCTCTTTACTGGATACAATATCTACTAGGTGATAAATCACAAATAATTTCTAAGTCATTATGTTTAGATGTGTGCTTGTGATAAAGTTTTTATATATTATTTAGTTTATCATAATAATCTCATAAATAAGATTTAATTAGACCTATTTCCAGGTAAGGAATTAGAGAATGCAAGCAACTTTCCAAAGTTTGTAAGTGGTAGAGTTAACATGTATATTTGGTTTGGGCAGAATGTATATGTGTTTTGTTTTTTCTTTTTCACCAATAATTACAATTCTTTGAAAAGTGTTAATCATGCATTACTGATAAATAATTGAATAATAGCAATGATATACTTTTTTAGAAAGCATTTAAGATCTATGTGCCAAATATGTTTTAGATGTTAGATGTATGGTTATCAAATAAACATATCTCTGTCTTTATTTAATTTAAATTCTCCTGGTGGGTAACAAATAGTAAACAATGAGTAAACTATTAATAATTCAGCTGTATAAGCGCTATGAAAAAAAAAAACGGTGAAAAGGGATACCAAGTGCTGGTGCATGTGGTGTGCTATTGAGGTGACAGGGAGGAGAATAGAATGAGCAAACACAAAACAGTGTGGGAGGAGCCATCTTTGGAAAGACGGTTTCCTACCGAGCAGTGAGCCAGTACACAAGCCCTGAGTGGGAGCAGGCTTAGTGTGTTTGTGAAACAGTGTAAAGAAAGAGTGGATGGAAAATTGTGCTAAAGGGAGAGAGTGGAAGGAGATAGAGTCAGAATGCAATGGAAGGCTATTGGAATCCCTTTTGCTTTTACGCTGAGTGAGCAAGGAGGCCACCACAAGGCTGCGAGGAGAAGAATGATAACCTTTCCATTTTCAAAGAATAACTCTGGGTGCGTTGCTGAAAATTGATTACTGGGAATTGAGGGGGAAACCAAGGAGAAGGAGCAGGATGCTATTTCAGTAACACAGGCAATAAATGATGGCTTCCTGGACCAAAGTAAGGTTGAAGGCTCAGTCAGAGAAGACAGTAAGATACTGGGGGAGCAGATATTGGAAGGATAGTCCATATGATTTTTAAATCACCTAGAATTTGGCAGGATTAATAATGATTAATGAGACATTAATGCAGGTAATGGATTTTGAAGGGATGAGAGAAAATAGGCCAGAGGACTATAGATAATTGTAATAAGGTAACGAGTAGTCACCAGTCTGATGGCATGATCTCTGGTTGGCAGCTCTGAGAGAACATGGAGCTATTTGCTCTCTGCTTTTTTCCTATTTTCAGCTCTATGACAGGAAGTTCTCAGACTCCTGCAGCTCTTATGTCTCTACTATCATTTTACAAGGACTTTCTGTCCAGTTGAGCAATTCTTATAACTTGATTTTCCCATTGCCTAAACTTTATTTTCCATTCATTTTTCTTTTTAGCTGGCAAAATTTCTGACCATATCCTTTCTATTTCCTGCAATTTTACTCTCTTTGGTTTATACTGAAGAGATATATGTCTCTCCCAGTAATGTCTTTCTTGTAGTATTTACTTTCTTCTGGGCTTCTTCCTTCCCAATATATTACACTGATTTTCATTGTAGTCAACATGCTTTTTTCCTCTGCACAAGCTCTGCTTTCTGAAGAAAGACCTGCCCTCAGATTCTTAATTATTTATTCAGGTTAATAATAAATCAAAGAATGCCAATGAGGCAGAAACTCCTGTTGATGGAGTAAGAAGTAAATACGTAATTTAGGTTTCTTTGGCCCTTATCCCCCAAGACCCTATCTTCCTTCCATGTCTCCAATAGCTCTACTTGTGTTACAAATCCAGTCCAATGGCAGTCTTTCAAGTTCATTCCAGGTGGCCTGAATCATCTTCCTCTCCTTATATTTTCCTTTACCTCGCCTTTGCCCAATACTCTTCAAAAAGATATATTGTAAACATTTACATTTTCATTTAAAATAAAAGTTAAGGATTTAAGTAAACTGGGGTCATTTACTTTACAGAAAAATACCATAAATCTCATTTTATGAGGATAGTAAATTACAGAAAATAAAAGGTAACCGAGCGATTCTTATTTTCTAACTTGTGATTTGAGGACAGTGTCTTCACATCTTTAGGACTTGGCTCATGTGTAAGATGCGTGACATTGGCACAAAACATCTCCAGTTCCCAAGGTTTCATTGAGGGTGGAGGGCTGTTGACCACCTCTCTAACAGCAAAAGATAAGAACGCGTTGAGTCCATCTCCTCACCTATGTACTAGCTCTGCCTCAAAAGACAGAGATCAGTTTAAGTGAATGGACAGCCTTTGTCTGGAGGATATCCTTGGCCATCATGGTAACATCAGCACCACTTCCACCTTCCTGTGTTCAGGCAGAGATGGTGCCCTCCATCCCTAGCTTCAGTCTACTCTCTGCTCCACTCTACCAACCCTACACTCCCTCCAAGGTAGGGTCTCTCACTTGGCACGGGCTCTCTTTAACCTCCTGGCCACAGTGGATCCTCTCTGCTGACTCTGCTCTCTCCACAGATTGATTTCCAAGTTCTAGATTGAGGGTGTTCATAGAAAGGACCTCTCTGGACTTAGGTTCAAGTCAAATTCACCGATTTTCTTGGTATCAGAGAGGGATTGTTTTGAGGCAGAATTTTAGCTTCATATCTGGCCATTAGGAAAGCTAATATTTTTGTAACAATTGAATCTGTGATACTTCTGTGTCCAATAGGAGGACAAAGGTCCAAATAGATAGAACAGTTCCTAAGGGACTGCATTATTCTGATCAGGAGATATCTCTGATTTGGACCAGGGAGGTTCTTGATCTGTGTCGCTTGGAAGTTTGCATTATACACCTAATCAAGGATCGCTAGCTGTCCTGCCAAATTTTTGCTTTGTTTTGTCTTTAAATAAAGTTTAAAAACATTCTAGAACAGTTTTAATTTTACAGAAAACTTGTGAAGCTAGTACAGAGTTACCATCTACCCCACCCCAGCCCAGTTCTCCTATTAACATCTTACATTAGTATGGTTCACTTATTACAATTAATAAACCAATATTGATACATTTTTATTGACTAAATCCATACCTTACTCAGACTCTCTTAGTTGTTACCAAGATACCACATTATATTTATTAGTCCTGTCTCCTTAGGTGCCTTTGACCTATAAGAGCTTCTCAGCCTTTCCTTGGGTTTTGGTGACCTTGGAAATTTTGAGGAGTACTGGTCAGGTATTTTGTAGAATGTCCTGCAATTGGGATTTGTCAAGTGAATTCCTCGTGATTAAAGTGGGTTTACGTGTTTTTGGTAGGAAGACCACAGAGGTAAAGTGCCATTCTCATCACCTCAAATCAATGGTACATACTATCAATCTGGCTTATCACTAAATATGTTGACCTTGATCACCTGGCTGAGGTAGGTTTTGTCAGGTTTCTCCACTACCAAGTTACTCTTCTTTCCTTGTTTCATACTATACTCTTAGGAAATAAGTTGCTATGTGCAGCCCATACTTAAAGAGGGAAGTGCTATGCTTCATCTCCTTGAGGATGAAGTATCTATACACATTATTCGAAATTCACTGCATAGGAGATTTGTCTTTCATCCTCATTATTTATATATGCAATCATTTATTTCCGGATGTACTCTTAGATATTTATTACGTTATAATCAAATACTACTTTATATGCTGTTATTCAAAATGTGCTACCTTTATCTCATTAGGAGTTCTTTCAGTTGGCTTCTGTGTTCCTTTGCCATATCACATACTTGTAGATTCTAATAATGCTTCCTTAATTTTGGCACTAAGAGATCCTCCAGTCTCATCTTCTGCATTTCCTGTCCCAGTTCTAGAATCAGCCATTCCACCAAGGAGACCACAGACCCTTTCCTGGAGAATGCTGTTAGAAAGCAAGATCTGAACCCTAGATATACTTGTTGCTACTCACTTGCTCTTGCCTCCAGATGTTAGATGAAGGGAAAATAAACTTTTTCTGTTTTTCTTGTTCTTAATTGATCTTACAGACAATTTTTTGTTGAAAGTAATAGTAATGATTTATCAGGTCGTTATAGCATAAGGTTAAATGAAATGAATGACAGGAATGTTATATTGGATAGGAGGGAGGAATTGGGAATACTATATGATAAGGTATCTGTACTACCATGAAGTGGGTTAGTGACATTTGAAAGTAGACCTCGATTACCTATAAGTGTATACTGAAAACTCAAGGGCAACCATGAAAAGAAAAAAATTTTTTTTTCCCTTAAAGATTGGCACCTGAGCTAACAACTGTGGCCAATCTTTTTTTTTTTTTTTCTGCTTTATCTCCCCAAATGCCCCCTGGTACATAGTTGTATATCTTAGTTGCACATCCTTCTAGTTGTGGCATGTGGGACGCTGCCTCCATGTGGCCTGACGAGTGGTGCCATGTCCCTGCCCAGGATCCGAACCAGCGAAATCCTGGGCTGCTGCAGCGGAGAGCGCCAACTTAACCACTCGGCCGTGAGACCGGCCCCTGAAAAAAATTTTAGACATATAATTTATACGTTAAAAAAGGATAAAGCTGGAATAATATAAACTACTCAATTAAAACCTGAGAAGGCATACAAGTAGAAGAAGGAAAAAACACAGAACAAGTGCAACAAATAGAAAATACTTACAAACATGAATATTAGTTAAGTGGATATTAACTCAATTATATCTACGATCACTGTGCATGTGAATAGTCAACTACAATAGTTAAGACAGAAATGGTCAGAGAGGATTAAAAAAACAAGACCTAGCTATATGTTGTTACAAGACATCTATTTTAAACGTAAAAACACAGATACACAGATAGGTTAGATGTAAAAGGATGGAGTAAGGTAAATAATACTAACATGAAATGTAATGTGATAATCTGGTTATAATCCTGGAACAGAAAAATGACATTAGATAAAAACTAAGTAAGTCTGAATAAAGTATAAGCATTGGTTAATAATAATGTAGCAATGTTGGGTCATAAATTTAAAACAAATGTACCATACTAATGAAAGATATTAATAATAAGGGAGACTGCTTGTAGTGTATGTGGGAACTTTGTCTACTATCTTGGCAGCTTTTCTGTAAGCCAAACTTATTCTAACATAAATGTTTATTAAAAAATACTGCCAGAAAGTCAGCTTATTAAATAATTATTGCTAACAATTAGTACCATATAAGGTCAGGTAGAACTGTAGATCTGATAATCAGAACTTTCTTATAAATATATAGGGTTCTATTCTGTATAGGCTTTTATTTTTTACTATAAATGTATAAATACCTCATTATTTAAAACATTTAACTAAAGTTCACATGGAAAAATATGCCCTTTACTGTACTAAAAGCTAACTTTGATGCATGTGAAGAATTGTGATGCATTTGAACACAGAAGCACATCCATGCCCTAGTCTTGTGATTAGCACAAAGCCTGATGTTTAAATCTGAGAATAACCAGAAACTTGACAGCTTATTTCATATTTCAGTGATGCAAATTTTTAATAAGTACAAGACTAAGGACTAAAATTCTGATACACTATAGGAAAAAGTCATGAAAAAAACAATTAACTAAAAGAAGTAAAAAATAACCTTCATATCTGTGGGGAAAGTTCAAAGGCACACATACCTACAGAAATGCAAATTAACACAATATTGAGATGGGCTTTGCTCAGTTATTAAAGTAGGAAAAATTGAAAAGTATGACAATACTGGGGAGGCTGTGGGGAAAGAGATGAATTCACATATTCCTTTTGGCCATGTACATTGGCACAACATTTCTGGAGGGAAATTTGGCAATATTTGAACTACAAATGCATTTATACTTTTACCCATCAATCCCCCTTCTAAGAAACTACCCCGAGGACATACATCCAATAATACAAAAACATACCTGCACAAGTTTACTCAGTATAATATTGTTTGTAATTGCAATATATTAGAAGCAACCTAAATACAAACACATAGGGGCGTAGTTGAATAAATTTTGGCACATCTGCCAGTGGAATGCTATGTACCTGTAAAAATGAGTGAGGAAGATATTGAATGAACTGCTATGTTGTGATTTCCAGAATATGCTATTAAGGGAAGTAAAGCAAAATGCAAAGAGTACCTATAATATGCTACCTTTCAATTAAGAAAGTAGTTTAAGAAAAATACACATTTTTTCTGAAAAATAAGTATAGGAAAGATAAACTGGCAAGTGAAATGGTTGGTTACATACAAGGGAGGGAAGGGTAAGAAGTATGGAAAGGAGAAAATGGGTGCTGAAATAATAGAATGAGAATTTGAAACTATTTGTCAATTTCTCATTGAGAAACAGGATATTCGCATAGTCTCCACAATATCTTCCCCAAAATAGGTACTAAAAGAGGGAGAAAAGGGAAAATAGTAAATTTATAGTGGAGAAACCCAGCAGACACTAATTTTTCTAGTGGGCAATTAAAATGCTCCAGAATTTTAAGTTGTTCTTCGCGTCCTACCATCAGTCTATAGTAGCTGATTATTTTCTGAGATAACGAAAACTGACAGGAGAATGTGTTTCACTGGATTGGAACTGTAGGATGCTATTTGGGAGGTTAGAGACACCAGGCAAACTACATCAACCCTAAGAACCTCAGTTTCGCCTATCTTAAGTCCTAAGTAGTAAGACTAATCTCAAAGGGTCCTTGCCAACATTAAAGAGATAATATAAGAGCCCTTATTTTCTTGTATAACCATACCGCATTATGGAGTGCCAATGTGGCTAGTGCTGAACACGTATTTAGTCATTTCCTTCTCACAATAACCCTCTGAGCTGGGTACTGTTATCCGTACCTACGTGTAAGAGATGAAGAGAGTGAAGGTCAGAGAATTTAAGTCACTTGCCCAAGGTTAGAAGACAACTCTGGCCGGGAGGGGGCTGGGGAGAGGGTTGGAGATACAGTTTCCACCCAACGGCATTTTGATTCCAGAGCTTGTGCTCAAAAATTACCGCTGAGACTAGAACATCATAGGTACTCAGTTATTGCTTACTGTTTGAAGCAGTACAGGTTAATGATTAAGAACATGAGTCTCTGGAGACAGAATAACTGGGTTTGCATCCTGGCTCTGCCATTCATTCACTGTGTGACTATAGGCAAGTTACTTAACTGTTCTGGGCTTAGTTTCTTCATCTAAAAGAGCAGTCTAAGAAACAGTGCTCAATTACCAGGGCTGCCGTGAGAATTAAATGAATTAATGTATATCAAGAACCACTTAGAACTTGCCTTCTCGATTCTGTTATCTATGTATTAGGTACTAAAATACGTAGTATTAGTTTTAGTGTTTTTCCTTTTACATTCATTCACATATTTATTTATTCACACTTCTCTTGAGTGAAATAAATCTAGTAACACAATATGCATTAAATAATTGCCTGAGATACTTGTCAGTGCTATTGGCCAAATATTTCTGACCCTCAGCCTTCTGGGCACATTTTGGAACTCTACTTTCTGGCTGCCTTCAGGGGAGCATATGATCGCCAATGAGCTCCAGATAAAGCACTGGTCTGTACTATTTAGTTGCTAATGAAATACTTTTTTTCTGTGGTCTACTAACCAACTGCTTGGTTTGCCTGAGGTCGTGAATGACTATAATGGATAGAGCCCCTGCTGACTTACAAGAGAAATAGGGCATCAGTGAGAACTAAATCTTCTTCTTTTTTTTTTTTTCTTGGTGAGGAGGAATGTCCCTGAGCTAAGATCTGTGCCAATCTTCTTCCATTTTGCAGGTGGGTGCAACCACAGTGTGGTTTGATGAGTGGTATGTACGTCTGCACCCAGGATCCAAACCTGCAAACCCTGGGCCATTAAAGTGGAGTGTACAAACTTAACCATTACGCCACAGGACTGGCCCCTAAGACTTCCTTTATTTTTTAAGCCAACAAAATTTCAGGGTTGTTTCAGCATCCTAACCAATCTCCCTCTTGGCTGAATCATTGCGGGACTGAATTGTCAAACTTGGCAAAACCTAGCCTAACCTGAATGATGTGTTTGACAAACCAGAGGAAAAATAAACCTCCCATAAGAAAGCAACATTGCTAAAAGTTGTTGCAGCATAGATGAGAGTAGCTACAATCTGCACGTTATGCTCTAAAAGACCACATTCATTTACATCGCAATTGCCCATTAGAAAAACATAAATGTGTAGCTGAATGAGTTTTGGGACAAATATGTAAACTAAGCTCTCACACAGTATGCTTTGAATTTGAAGGAGTATAAACAGTACAGGGCAATGCAAGAATTCAGAGAATCAGGAGGCCAAGGTAAGTAAACGTAACTTTGAAACACAGCTGAATCCTGACAATCAGCTCTGTGCCTCTTGGAGTGGGAATCATGTTGTGGTTCATCTTTTCTTTCTTCTCTACTTTATATCTGCATGAACTCACTGACACTGAGAAGTCAAGATGCAAATTGTAAACCAGCCTTGCTGTTTTGAAATTGACAAATGCAGAACTATATAAATAATAAAGTATATATTTATATTTTCACTCATAGCATATTGTTTGCATTTAGAATACTGTTGCAAGTCCGGAGGCTTAATGTATAATTTCCTTTTTACTGAAGACACACACATACACACATACGATCTTTGGTTCATATGATTGTAGGGTAATACAGAAAAATATTTTTGTCCCATTAATTAATCACATCATATTACTATTATATTCATTAATACCTGGCTTTAAAACTTAATGAATATATATTTTAAAAATAACTTTAAGTGACTCTGCATTCACTCCAAAATTGCTTTCTAGTAGAAGGCTCTGTATGCTGTAACGGGTCAGCCCAATAATACTTTTAGTGAGTAGGATGAAGTACTAACCTCTGTTAAGTGGGCCTATGGCCACAGCTGTAAGAAATTATATACTAACACCTATGTGTTTCCTATCAGGTCAATTATATGAAACAAAATGAAAGCTACTTTACCACAGGCATATAAAAACCGTATAAAACCCATATACCAGTAGAGGATTAGAGGTCTGTAAATGAGGAATCCAACTTTCTCCACGGTGGAACATAAATGTTATTTACTTTTTTCATACAT
Source organism: Equus przewalskii (assembly GCF_037783145.1). Taxonomy (NCBI): domain Eukaryota; kingdom Metazoa; phylum Chordata; class Mammalia; order Perissodactyla; family Equidae; genus Equus; species Equus przewalskii. The sequence goes on from NC_091846.1 coordinate 73,042,960, forward strand.
CATACGAGCCTCAGGAGTTCTTTCTGATTCCAACCTAAATCTTTCTTCGTACGACTTTCCAAAAGTTCTACCTGAGTGATTCTCGGATTCTCTTGGTCAATAAAAGGTAATAGTGACACACTTCAAGTCAGAAAATTTCAATCCTATTTCTAAATCCACCATGAATTAGTTGAATGGTGACAAGTTTATTAAAACCTCTCAGGACTTCAGCTTCTTTCTCTATGAAATGAGAGTTTGGATAACATAATCGCTGAGGACACATCAATGCTCTGATGTTTGAAACTTTCTTCCAGTTTCCCCAGTTTGGTGTAGAAATGGCTGTACTCTGAATAATGGTGGTCTTCCTTCAACATCAGTCTTCTCTTCCCACCAGCTGTATGTTTGATTCAAAGTCCTCTTGATCACAGTTCTTGGATTAAAGATATTTGAAGGTGTCATTTTGCACAATTAGAGTGATCTGATCCCTCTAACACTGATGCTGAGATCCTGTGGCTCATACAAAAAGCACCACATCCCAGCACAGGCTTGAGCCAGCCATTCAGGAAGGGATGAACAGGACCCGAGCAACGCAAAGAAGAAGATCAAGGTGTGACGACAATTGTTCTCTTAGTCACGTGCTCCCTAAGGAGAAGGAATCAGAAATTTATATCAGAAACACACAGTATTAATTTTTAACTATGCCATAGACTGTATATAATTCTCAATTTATAGTGTGGTTTTAGTCATCCTCAATTAATCAATGTATTCTTCTTTCCAGTTCCACATCTATCATATCTAATATCTGCTCTCTGGTTCCTGCCATCACCAGAATTTAGCTCATCAATCCTTGTTCACACTATAAAGAGATTATTCTAATTGTTCTTCTTCCTTTCTGGCTGTCTTCAATGTCAGTGACATTCACAATGCTAAAAGGCAACACATACATGTTATTTTCCAGATTAAAACATTAAATATTTTTTTCACCTAAGATTTATAATAAATTACCTATGGAATGGCTTCCACATATCTTTCCATCTCCTTCCATGTTTTACTACTCTCACCCCACACCTGTGGTCAAGTCACACTGAATTATGCTAATCTCCCTCCTTTCCATCAACACTATTGGCTGAAGACTTGTCTGGGTCTTTGATCATGATATTCCCTCTGCCCAAAATGCCCTCCCTTCCCTGTGCACAATTATCATTCAAGACTAAGCTACGAATGTCATCCTCTTTGCTAAGAATCGTTTTCTGTTTATCTGAGATTTTTTCATTTCCCCTTTTATAGCCAATGATATACCAACACATATGTCTATCATAGCACTTTCATTTTTACAGCACATTTATGTTTATTAGCTCTTATCTATAAGTCCCCAGAGACAAGAAATTATTCTTGAAAAACATGTTTTTGTGGGGCCAGCCCAGTAGCACAGTGGTTAAGTTTGTGCATTCCACTTAGGTAGCCTGGGGTTTGCAGGTTCAGATCCTGAGCACGGACCTACACACCACTCATCAAGCCATGCTGTGGCAGCATCCCACATCCAAAATAGAGGAAGATTGGCACAGATGTTAGATCAGTGACAATTTTCTTCAAGCAAAAAGAGAAGGCTTGGCAATGGATGTTAGCTCAGGGCCAAGCTTCCTCACCAAACAAACAAACAAAAAAATGCTTTTGCATTCCCATCACCCAGCAAAATATCTGACACATCTTCAGGAAACTGTTAGTGAAATAGTTAGTCCATACTGCAGACATATGGGGATATAAATCAAATTCTCTTGTCCAGAGTGGCTAAATTAGGAAAGTGTCATAACACTGAATACTTCCTGTCCACTCATTTCTTTCTGAGTGTGATCCCTGTTACATGTACTCTACCGAAGCAGGTGCACTGACCTTCCTTTAAGCAGAATTTTATTGTAGGAAAGCTAAGACGTGCAGTTTGCACTGGAGAGGGCCTGGGATCTGCAATGAGAAATTATATTAAAATCCTGCCTTTATACATACTATTGTTGTGTCCCTCATTAAATCATAACTTCATTAAGTTTTAGTTTTGTTTATTCAACTTCTAATAATACCCAAATGGTAATAAAGACATAAAAATTATAAAAGCATTAACAGGAGGTTTGCCAATTCTTATTTACTAAAAAATACTAAACGCTACTTTTATAAATAATTATAACAAGTTAGAATATAGGATGCGCCCTAAATAAGAAATAAGTAGAATGCAGACGAGAGAGGAGTTGAAATAACATTATGCCATCATTTTGTTTATCGTTCATCCTTTCTTCTACCTATTCTACCCTCCTTACGTTCTTTCTATCAATTCCACAAAGGGCTGACCTTTCCTGGGAACATACTTGTACTTACCTTTGTACTTATGTATTAGTCTGTGTGAAAAATTGTCTGAATAAATACATGAAGGGGTCAGCAAGATTACAAACTCCTCGAAAGATAGAGCAAGTCACAGATTTAGTTTGTATGTGAGGTACATCTTTCATAGCCTTTGACATTTAATAGATATTCAGTAATTATCTGTGGTTGTAAACTGGCTTCAATTTCTCCAAGGGTTAAAAAAAAAACTCTATGAATGTGTCCTTATATTCAAATTAATTTACAGTGCATAACTACATTTTATGGTAGGTTGTGTCTCCTCAGAGTCTATAGGGATCATTTTTCTATAATTCTTTGATTATGTATTTTCAATGAGACTTTTCAATGAGGGATTAGTTATCATGAGTGCACCTCCAAACCAAATAGCCAGTATTCTATTTCTGCAATTGTACATTAAGAAACACATTCAGGGGCCATACTGGTGTCATAGCAAAGTTCACATGTTCTGTTTCGGTGGCCCGGGGTTTGTAGGTTTGGGTCCCGGGCGCAGACCTACATACTCTTCATCAAGCCATGCTGTGGCGGCATCATCACACATACAAAATAGAGGAAGACTAGTGCAGATGTTAGCTCAGGGACCAGCTTCCTCAAGCAAAAAGGAAAATTGGCAACAGATGTTAGCTCAGGGCCAATTGTCCTCACCAAAAAGAAAAAAAAAAAGGAGAGAGAGAAACATATTCAGTATTTTGAGTAAATTAAGGATTAATTAGCCTTACATCCCCTTAAGACCACTGTTTTTGAAATTCACTTTAATTAGAATCTGTGAATTTTAGTAAGCTCTATTTCCTTACACAACAAATCAAGTTCATAGATGATAAGCAAATGTGAAACACCACAAGTCACCTCCCACCTTGTTGCATATTTATATTTATAAAAGAGCTAACTTTTATGTTCAGAAATAAATGTAATCACGACCAACTGCATTTAAAAACATATGTGAGGTGTAACATTATTTGATCACAGTAGAAAATTAGATCCTGGAAATCTGGTTTGAGCTGTTATGAATTCACTCCGTGACCCTAACCGAGTCAGCTCCCACCTTCCTGTGTGTGCCCCTTTGTTAGTGAAACAGATACAAAGACACAGTGCTCACTAGGGCAGTCTCCAGAATACATTAACATTTGGACCATGCTTTTAGGTGCCCATTTTAAAATGTTTTTAGTGTGCAAAAATGTCATTGTGATTGTGGGATATCTTATTCAATCCTGTAAACACTGCATCTTGATTTTATATTGTACTTTTTTCCCCATGAAGACTTGATTTACTACATTCCTAGTAAAATGTTTGGTTTGTCTATTCTTTAGTCCATTAGATGGGTACACTTATTTATCTGATAGTGCACAATTCTTGCCTTAGCTCAGCGGGTATCTCAGCATCAGCACTATTGACTTTTGGGGCTGGATAATTGCTTGTGATGGGGGGGTGGTCCTATACATTGTTTGATGTTTAGTAGTATCCCTGGCCTGTATCCACTAGATGCCAGCAGAACCCCCAGTCTTGACAATCAAATATGTTTCCAGGCCTTTCTAGATATCCTCTGGGGCATTTGGGAGAGATGACTTCAGATTTATTTACATAGTCAATGTTTACAGAAAGATTTTTATTTCACATCTCAAATTTATGAACTTAATAAAGAAATGATTTCTTTTTTAAATACAAAATCAGAAACAAATAGGTTTTAATAAAATTATTTTTTCTATTTTACATACCTAAATAGATCATTTTCTTCATGATTTAATATATTTGAAATAAAATTTAAAAACAAAAGCAAAAACACTTTGCTGTGTTGTTTTCACGTACTTTTCAGAAGAGCAAACTCCTAGACCTTGCTGAACAGTATCTCAAAGACCATCAGAGGGGCCGGCTCCGTGGCAGAGTGGTTGGGTTTGCGTGCTCCAGTTTGGCGGCCCTGGGTTTCACTGATTCGGATCCTGGGTGCAGACATGGCACTGCTCATTAGGCCATGGTGAGGCGGCGTCCCACATGTCACAACTAGAAGATTCACAACTAAAATATACAACTATATACCGGTGTGATCTAGGGAGTAAAAAAAAAAAGCAGAAAAAAAAAAAAGATTGGCAACAGTTGTTAGCTCAGAAGCCAATCTTTTAGGGAAAAAAAAAAGTCCTTCAAGAGTACGCCTAACAATTCTGACAACTTTGGACCTTCTTTTTTAAAAGATTCTCAGAACAACAGAATCTTTATCATTTTATTTGTAATAACTTGTTTATAATAAAAAGGATTCAGAACCATCACACTAAAAGTCACAATATAGAGTCTGGTTACATATTGTGAACACACCCACACACGTCAGCATGTTCATTACCTTATTCGCCAACAATTCTAACTCTGGGTAGCAGAAACCATAACTGTCCTTGGAAATTCAGCCACAATATCATTTTACCATACCACTTCCCTATAGCCAAATATTTTCTCATTAATGTAGATCTCTCAATGCTGATAACTATATATTTACATATTCTAACCATTCTTTGCTTGTTTGAGGATAATTCCATTACAGGAAGTAGAATTCTATGACTAAATTCTCTAGGCTTCAATTTATTTTTTTAAAACTCCCCACACTTATTCTTGTCCCTGCATTCTTTTTGATGGTGATTGCCTCCCGTCACAGCCTACTTCTCTTCCTTCTAACCATGCAAATCCCAAAACTTCTTAAGACTCGATGAAGTCTGTGATTAGCCTGGAGGGATGTTCTCCTGGCTGCTGCAGTCCTCATTCCCTCCTCTTCCAGCCCTAAGAAATACGGTGTATATTAGGACTCAGTTATGTTCTCTTTTGTTGTTATTCCTATTGTAGGTCTCCAACTAGATTTTAAGTGGCTTGATGGCAGACAACTGTCTCAGGGTATTATAAACCAGCAACACTCAGTAGAGTGTGGGGCACATAAGAATGCCTCCAGGTATGTTCAATCTAGTTTGGGAGGAAACTAGTACTGCTCTGAAGGAAGAAACATAGAACAAATTCCTGTATTGTGTGATTCTACGTGGTCATGCATTAGAATTCAGAGCAGTGAGAGCTCAGTGAGGAATGAAGTAATGAAAGAAAGCATTACAGAGAAAGACATTGAGTTCTAATCTGAAAGAATGTTTTGCATTCAGGTAATTGGAGGGGAGAACACATTCTGTATTGCCAAACAGAGAAAAAAGAAAGAGTGTTTAGGGATGCTGAGTGGAGACTTCTGAAAAAATCCAGAAAAACGCACTCCTTGAAGAGTGGAGGAGCACACTGAGGTGTGCAACTCTAGGCAGATTTGCCATCGTCAGTTTGAGCAGGGCTGATTTCAAGAGCAGCAAGAAAGGAATGTTGGAAAAAAAGACATGAAATTGCCAAGGAAGGGGTCCCTCAGGAGAAGATTAGAGAAACACCAGAAAAAATTCATATCCTAAAAGTTAAAGAATCATCTTTCAGTCCACAAGTTATATACTTTAACCCCATTGGCTACTGTGGACACTCAAGTTTATAGGTGAGACTGCTGAGGCCCTTTGTGATCAAGTTTGGATTGAGGATCAGGAAGCAGAGTGTTGACCACCCCAAAAAAACTCACTTCATCTAATTGATAGCAGCTCCCTTTCTTATTGCATGTGTTGCTATGGTGGAGCTTTAACTGTCCCTCCGGTCCCACCGTGTGGATGGTTTATGGTCTCTTTTTGTTTGGCTCGGCTACTGCCTATATCATACCGGGTATTAAATATTTTAAGTGTTGCCTTTGCATGTAGCTGAAGCTCCATCAGCATTTAGCTCAGCCTTTCTTCTAGCTTACATCACCATTCATCAATAGTCAATTAACAAGATAAAATATACTTTCCTACAACATGGATTTTTAGTGATATACAGAAAAAATTCTCAAAATATTCTCCCTCAGATATGTTATTCACATAAACTTAGTGCTGTTTTATAAGCTATACTTTACGGAACAAATTGATTTTGTTCACCTTTAGAATAAAATGCCTGTTTCCACACATCTGGAGAGTAAGTGCTCTTGGTTGTATGGCGCTGATATTTTGCCACTTCCAACAGTGTCATTTAATAGAGCAATTTTTGTCAACAGCTCTTTCTGATTTCTCCCTGAGCATAAAACTTGTGTTAACTCAGTGGCTAGTTTTAAAAGCTTCTAGATAATACAGTGCCTTGAAATTGTTCTTGATAAAAAGAATGGGGGCTGGCCTGGTGGTGTAGTGGTTAGGTTCACGCGTTCCACTTCCATGGATTGGGGTTCACCGATTCGGATCCCAGGCAAAGACCTCCACACTGTTCATCAGGCCATACTGTGGCAGCATCTCACAGGCAAAATAGAGGAAGATCGGTACAGATGTTAGCTCAGGGACCATCTTCCATAAGCAAAAAGAGGAGGACTGGCCACAGATGTTAGCTTAGGGCCAATCTTGCTCACACACACACACAAAAAGTGTTAATTTGAATGATGCCTGGGTCATTCTGTTTTCTCTCCCCTACGCTTAGTGAAAAAATAACCAACTTGGTTCTGTAAATAATGTGAACTTGTGATGAAACATTATAAAAACAATTGGTTTAGCCAAAGCACCATGCATTTTAATAATGAAGTCAATGTATCAATGACATCAGCATGCAATTTGATGAAGTTTAGTAACAGACCACACATTAGAGACTAGGTGCAAATGGCTCGTGAATTCAATAAAATCTGTTTTTCTCAAGTTCATGGTGCTTTTGTGCACAATTTTTCATGTTTTGCTGCTTATGAGAAAACATTATTTTTATACATCATTTGTCAATGCACATACAGATTCATATTTCATTTTGCTCTGGAATTCATCCTTTTTATGTTATGATGTTTTACAGAGGTGTGGTACTTGTGCCACAATTTTCATCATTCCTTTAATGGATCACTGATCCATTTTAGATCCACTCATGCAATTCTTATGCATCAGATGCATAATGCAACATACTAGTAAAATAGATATGAAATTTAACAAACAATAGCACAGGAATTACACGAAAATGTATGTCTTAAGAGAAATGACATATTGGTCAAGTGGAGTATGATCTAAAACAAATCAAATACTGCAGTACTTGTAGCATAGTTTCTACCGTAAGGCAACGGTTATTAAGTATATAACGACAAAAGTACGTGCACAACCTTGTTTTACAGCCTTTCTATGTTAAATGACAAAAGTACCATCATGTTTTACATATCTTAAGAAACATTACAGTGGGAGAAAGGATGAGAGAGGGATGGAAGTTGATCAATATCTTTTTTCTTTGCAGAGGAAGTAAATTAGTAAGGAGAGAAGCAGGTGTTTGCTTGCTCGCTTTTTACAGGAAGAATTAAAATAATAAGAGCTGAGAAAAAGTACCAGATTGCTTGAAAGACGGCCCCCAAAATTCTTCTCGTTGATGTACTCTTTCTCTTTCACTCTGACTTTGCTGCTCCTGTCCATCAAGGGACAGAGTCTGTTTTCCCAACCCTTCGTCTGAGCTGGCCTTGTGACTAGCTTTGACCAATAAATTGTGGTGGAGATGATGTGTGAATTCTAAGCCTAGGCTTCAAAATGCTCTCTAGCTTTAGCTGTTGTGTTCTTCAGGCATAGTGCTGCCACATAAGGAAGAACAATGTATCCTGTGGAGGAAGAGGCCACGTGGAGCAGAGACGAGCCACCCCAGCTGAGACCCATTATAACAGCCAGCTCCTTGGTGAGCCACAGTTGACTGGCTATCTGAGCAACCCAGGAGAGACCAGAACAAGAACTGCTTAACTGTGCCAACCCCAAATTGCTGCAGTGTGTGACAGCGTGTGCAAGAAGAAACCAAGACAGATAAAAATGAAGAGACCTCTTTCACTCTTAATTTCCACAAGCACAATAGGATCAGAAAGCTACTCAGATGCAAACACAAACCGTTTTTTATCAAAGAGGAAAACAATCTCAGAAAGTCAAGCAAGGACCCAGGGGCAGAGCTAAGAACCGAAGATAACTGAAAACTTGATTCTACTCATACTGACCAAAACTGGGATGAATCAATAAATATCTTTAGCCCTGGAGTAAGGGGAACCCAGCAGCATGCACCTGGCTGGATTTCAGAATTGCTATGGACCATTGACTGCTCTGTGCCTCCTATTTTTACTCTTTTGAACAGGAGTGAATATTGTAATTATTCTTGTTTTCTGTTACCATTTTATGTCGGCTATGTAGTTTTTAGCTCGTGTGTCTCTGGATAAAGAGGAACCCCACTCAGGAAAGTGCACTTGAGGAAAGGCACTTGAGGTGCTTCATCCACGTCCAGACCTGATTTAGATAATGGAGTGATATTTTGGAGGTAGACTGGGATATATTTTACATGTGGGAAGGATATGAGCTATTGTGGAAAGATGGTAAATTTTAATAGATTTGCAAAGACGCCAGAGTAATTCCTTCCATGGTGTTGGCAAGCTGCTTTTACCAGGTGAATTTGTTGCTTCGTCTCTCAAGGCAGCAGGCTGGTTCTGGGCCAGTCTCATGATATGGTGTGCCCAATACAATGCATTGTAAACAGCACTGCAAGCCTAACGTTTTAGTGGGCAGCTTCCACTCAGCATCCTGGAACATGGTGTGGCCATGGCAGGGATGAGAAGTCCTGACCATGTGCAGCTGTCTCAGCTGAAACCCTGAAGTCTCCAGTCACACCCCACATGATTGCAGTCACATGAGTGACACAAGGCAGGACCAGAAGAATCCTCCTTATGAGCCCAGCCCAAATTACTGATTCCTCTGAATTACGAGCAAATGTGATATTTTTAGTTTTAAGTTACATACAATGTGAGTAAATACAATGGTTGTTGTGTTAATACTTTGTGAGACGAGAGAAACTTTTCAGAGGAGTTGAGTTACTGCTGTTGCCCTGGGAGTGGTCAGGAGCCCAGATGACTTTGAGGGACTGTAGCCTCATCATTCTCATCTGCCTAAGCCTCCTATCTCAAGTCATTGATCAGGCCATTTATTGCTAATTCTAGAGGAGAGAGAGGGTACTTGCATTACCCAGAGTACAAACACACAGACTGGCTACTTTCCTAGGAAAAAGAAATCTCGTCCTTATCTAGTAAGAGAATTAGGGGAAAGGTAGACAAAACTATGAAAGCCACAGCATTCGTCAAATCACATTCTGGTGAAGGTAAATAAGAGACTTCCCCGAGAAGCTGAGTGGGGGTGCCAGGTGAGTTAGGTGCTTTTATCATAGAGTGAGGAGAACCAGAGAGAAGCTAAATTTGCCTCCTTCAAAAATACAGTAGTAGTTTTTCTGGACTCCATGTAATTTTATGAAAATGCCTCTCCTTCTGTGATTTTAGACATTATACTCAATTATATTTTTTATTCACTGTTTTTTCTCCGTATTAATACATGTGTTAAGTCTAATCTCCTATAGCAAGAAGATATAGTATTTTTTTAATACCTCATTTTCTGTGAAAGCATACAGAATACATTCCAGTGGGAACTTTGAAGTAGATTCTGGATACGATGGACTGTACTAGACCCCAGAAAACTGATGCCCTACAGTCTTTGAGCTGCGTAATTCTTTCTTACCATATTTCTTCCTCAATAGGATCTGAAGACATTTCACTTCCTTTTCCTCTAAAATAGAACTGAGAGTAAACTAAGATTTCCTTCAGCAACCTCTGGAGTTGCTTTTTATTTATAGCAGGCAAGGAAATAGGTAGCAACACTATTTGTGACAAATGATAACAATTATGTCCATTGAGATTTACAATATGTATTCAGTCCTGACTGCCTGCATCTTTTGGATATGCGTGAAATTACCTACACCTACATTTTGTTCCAAAGTTGTGAACTTCATCTTCTCAGTCCCTCCTAAGTTGGCTACAGGAGTACCAGGGCTCCTTTTCCTAGGACAAACATTATTCCCTGGACAGCATCCTGATTGTCAAGGTTACCTGAAACAATTTCAGAGCAAAGTTAAGGACCTTATCCTGTGGAACTTTGTAGAGTTTATTTCTATGATTTGACTCTTTCATGACCTTCAGAAACAAACAAAAGTCTCCAACTGATCATGTGACATATCATAATTCAATAAGCAAGAGAGAAAATTATAATGATAGACATATGTAAATATTTTGCATTTATGCATGGACTGCATTTTCTCCAGATTCATTTCAGTCTTGTGATGACAGAGCTATCATATACAAGAAATTTTGACTAATAATAGACATTATACCTAAAAGTTTCTTTTATGTATATAGTATCCTTTATTCATTTAATTCCCTATATAAATCTGTAAGGTGGATATTGCAGCCTATCAATAAAAATACCAAGCTTCAGACTTTAAAATAAGTTGTCCAATCTCTCCAAGTTAAGCTTGAGCCAGTTTCTTTGTCTGTTTAGCTTCCAAATCACTCTGTATTCTCCATTCACCAAACTTAGTTGCTGATCACTCTGCTTGATTATTTAGACATGTATTACTCTGTCGTTACATATCTACAGAATGTATCCATCCAATTGAAAGTGCTCAGAATAAGAGTAAGTGTGGTAGGCAGAATTCTAAAGTGTTCCCCAAGATTCCAGGCCTTTCAGTGTCTACCCTATAAAATCTCCCCTTGAGTGTGGGTGGGACCTGTGAAATAATGGAGTAGTCATTATCTTGACTAAATTGTTTTTGACAGAGGTGAGGGGAAGTCACTCCTGTGATGATGTTACCTTACGTAAGTCTCTATCATAGCTAACTATAGTGAGATTGTCCTGCTGGCTTTGAAGAAGTGCACTGCCCTCTTGTGAGAAGATCACATGGCGAGGACTTGAGAGAGGCCTCCAGGAGCTATGAGTGACAACACACCACTGAGAACTCACAAGACAAATGGGACCTCTGTTCTGCAATCACCAGCAGCTGAATTCTGCAGGCAAAGGTTGGGAGAGGACCCTGAGCCAGAGATGAAAACCCAGCTCCAGCTGACATATAGACAATTTCAGATTCTCAGTCTGGGTAACAGAGGCCCCAGCTAACCTCTGCCCATATTCCTAACTTACAGAAAATGTGATAATAAATTTGTTCTGTTTTGAACTGCTAAGTTTGTGATAGTTTGTTACTTAACAGTAAAAAAACTAATACAGCAGTTTTCTTTCCCTCTCTTCCTTCACTCCTCCTTCTCTCTCTCCCTCCCTCCCATACTTCTTTCCTTTCTTATTTCCCTTTAAAAATACATATAATGTTTGCCTAAATAGTAGGCATACTGGAACACTTTAGATGCTCAAACACTTTTTACCAAGTAAATGCCACTCAGGGTGGAAATTCCTTTAGGCAAATCAAAGGAATTTTTGATTTTCATGTATTGATACTAACTTTTGGGTTAGAAAATACATTGAGGATGTACTTAAATCCTTGATTTGTCCAATTTGCCCTTGCCTTTTATTTCATATCCATAAATTGAAAGGACTCTAGCTACAGGAGTGCGGACAGGAGGATACGCTGGATACATGAGCCTCATGATGCCACCAAATATGCATGGAAAGGAATTGTCATTGGCAAGTTGTGGCAGCAGGAGGTGGAAGCCTGTGTCTGAAAAGGCAGGAGTGGAGGGAATGAGGAGAAAAGACAGGAAGAAACAAACAAACAAGTGGAAAATATTAAACATAGATTTGAAAGTTTAAGGCTCTAAGATTAAATTATTTTTATGTCCATTACCTTGAGGAGGGAAGGTGTTCTGAGGATATTGTTCCTATATCAGAAACCTCAGAGTGACATCTGCATCACAGAGATAAAATTATACAGAAGAAATTTGTGTCTAGGGAGCACTGAACTATTTCGTTTGGTGCTGCTTGAGATAGAAATGGATTTGAGAAAATGTAGTCCCATTCCTTACTTTGTAATTGAAATAATTTATACATAGCAATTAAAAATACACACAAAAATCACATCTTTTAATTGCTATCTACTTTATCCAATATACATGAAATATTACAACTGAATTCTGCATTTCCTACTTGCCCTTCGCTATCCTTTCAATATACATCATGAGTAAAATGAGATAATTACTAAAATACACCCTGGAGAATATTTTCTGCAACAATTTTATGTTTTGAATTTTCTGTGTTTTCCTATTGCGGCTCACACCTGCAGATGAAAACAGAAGGAAATTGCTGTCTTGATATTACTTCTGAGTGTTGTGAGCAGTTTAGATCAGAGTTTGACAGTCAGAGCTGCTTAATTCTCTCAAGGGAAAAAGTTTTCCCCATTGAGAAGCTTCAAAAGGAAACCTCCGCATCCAAAGTCTTTTTGAAACAAATCTAGCGCCTTTATGAGATTATTTTCAGATATCTTAGCGCTTCTATGGAGATAATGAATAAATTGTTTAAACGAGTGCCTCAGGTAAGGATTATAGCCCGACACCTGTATGTGTTCTGTGTTTAGAAAACATCCAAAAAGCAGATATCATACTTCAGGAATGCCTTTTTGAACCAATAGATATATATTCCTAAGAAGGGTGTAATTTCTGTGTATACATTGACACTTTTCTTCCCATTGACGTGATTATTTTCTAACTTTTTCCATTTGTTGAGTGTTAATCCCTAATTTTCAAAGATTATTCTAATGTTATATCTTGTTTATATACTGCTTTTAGATATTACTATAGTTATTTACAAATTAGAAAACTAAAACTCAGCCTAGTAAAATGACTGATCCATCACATAAAAATGTGGAATGATAAATATAAAATTGAATCATTAGTTTGACCTTAGTTGGTGACAGACACTACTGTTCATACTTAGATTTTTTAAGTTAAGAGTAAAGAATGTGCTTAGGCCAAGTGCTTTACGTTTTTCCAAGTATGAGGATAGAGATTAACAGAGAGGAGACTGGAAGAACATTGACAATCCAGGGATTTCAGGAACAGGATTAAACAGACTAGTTAGGTGCGGAAAAGATCTTATTGAAGTTAATTACTGAAGGTATTCTTGGAGATTCTATTTAAAATCTTCCTGGCATTCTCACAGTTCTTGAGCACTTCAGTTTAAGATACATATGCAATTTTGTTTATTTAGTGTAAAAAGTGATAACACGCACTATTCTACACTTTTTCATATTTAGTAAGCCTATTAATCCTCACAGTGATCATATGAAGTAGGTAGTATTATCATTCACGTTATAGTGAAGGAGACTGAGGAACAGAGATTCGGTAATTTTGCCTGACATTTCACAGCCCAAAAACGAGGCCGAGATTTCAATCTAGGCAGGTGGATATCTGAGCTTGTTGATTAAAGCACTAAACTATCTCTACTATAGATTAAGCCATAGGAAATTGTTGATATTCAATGATGTTGACATATAAAAACAAATTCCTATGGTCACAATGATTTTTACTAGAATTATTATCATCACTTTCGAATGCTAAATACCAAGTTGCTCTTTAATCTATCTCTGTATTATAGCATTTAAACTTGAAACATAAAAATAACGTATTGTTTATTTAATTTATCGTTAGTTTAATATAGTTAGTTACTTATAGGTCATAAGATTAGAGATTGCAGCTGTGAATTAGACTGATCACTCCCAAATCTTGCAACACTTTCTGTTGTGGGATGTACTCAGGCTCCTGGGTGCAGTTTTCTCTCCTCGCTGTCTATGCAAGTAAAATAAAGATCGAGGTTCCCGCAGATTTAGACTTGAACATAATATAAACCCTTAAAATTTCAGACTTAGGACTTAAGACTAAGGAGCCTCTGATTCCAAGTCTAGAGGGGTTTGTTTCTTCAAGCTTGTATTGACGATATCACCTTAAATAATTTGCCAATGTTTTCCAAGTAAAATTAGAAAATTTTCAGAAGAATTATCATTAAAAAACCTTCTTTTATAAAAGCAAAGAATTAGTCATTAGAGACTAATATGTATCTATTGTGGATTCAGATTTTGAATATTTTTCCTAAAGTAGTCTAAGATGAAATAGTCTTCAAATTATTGAGAAGGAAGTGGTCTTCAAAATATTTAATAATAAAATAAAAATTAACGCAATTATATGTTAAATTCATCAACTCAGTGCAATACAAAAATTTCTATGTTCACTTAAGTTTTTGCTGTTTCTAATAGATATTCTCTTACCCTAACTTCCAAACAAAGAAATATCACATCTAATAAAATAATATTTTGAAGTAAATATTTTTTTAAAAAATCTATAGCTCAGTTGTTTTTTGATTGCATGAGAATGAACGTAAATCATTTTGTAGTTATATAATAAATGTGCTATAGCTGTTTTGGCTTGCCATCACTAAACGACAGGGCAACATACAAGTGGTAGAACTGATTAATGTGTCTGTCATGGGTGAACTGAAGCAGGGAAGTTAAGCAGTCAGCACTAGTGCAGGGTCCAAAATGTTATTATGTAGTTTTAACATGTGCGTTAAAGGAGGAATAACTGTTTTTTAATGATACAATCCAAGGACATAACACGTGGTTTACATCATATTATAAAAATCATATCCATTATGTTTGATCTCCATCATTTAATGTTACACAGGAAACAAACATCTAGTGAATGGATCAACAATAAACAAAGAGGAAGAATTTGTATCAGTTGGTATCATGGCGATAAACATGATGAAAATGTTGAAGGATGGTTATTATTTGCAGTGCAGAAGATAAAGTTAATTATTTAAGACAATATAGTTTGAAAGCAGATAAAAATCTTTTAGAGATTTGTCAAACTGATATTTTTAATTGAACTTTTCTTTGTTTTCACCAAAAAGAATTACATTCAGAGATGTTCCTCCATGTCTCCTACTTTTCAAATATATATGTGCCTCAAAGTCCTTAATTGTAACCATAAACCTTCTAATTAAAAACAGCCAAAGATGGTTGAATGTTATTTGTTAGAACTGTGTTTTTGATTGTCTAAATAGTAAATTTGGTTCTCTATTTGATTGTTACATGAAATTTAGTTACTGAAAGAATGAAGACAGAAGCAGTAAAGGACTAGTAAAAGAATAACCAATAACCTAAGGTCTTTTAATGAGATACTAGCTATTTTTTAAATTAAAATATCTAGTTTCTTCCCCAATTTAATAATTGTCAGTTATTGATTAATGTTAATTATGAGTGAATATAATTTTACTTGTTTTAATGCATTGCTATTAACAAAGCAAATGTGTTGTATGTAAAAAGATGTCTTTCAAACTTCAGCGAAAACAGAGTATACACATGGTTGAGAAATATAAAAAATAGAGTGTCAATTCATTGAAACCTGTAGAAAATGCCTAAATGTTGTCAAGATGCTTAAAATCTAATGCAGACATGAGAACTATGTATGTAAAAGTTAAGCAGCAATATAAGAAAACAAAAAATTATCAAGTGCACCTGATTGTCAAAAATACTTGTAGATAGTATGCACTAAATACCAAATTTCAAAATTCTATCAGTCTTTGTTATAATTATATTATATAGAAAAAGAAATCAGAAGACAGGTAGAAAACTTTCATGACCACAGTGCTGGTTTTGTCCAGATATTTCTTTATATAAATATATGTATATCATTTTTTATTTATAATCACTTTTTATTTTTATAAATTTTACAAAATTTATTATTTATATTCTTTACATAAACATTTGATTATTTATATTCTTTGTATAAATATACATATATTGATTTTTCATTTTCATGAGATAAATTTGGCCAAATGATGGTTAAAATTTACCACCTATTTGCTTCCATTAAAATTCTTTTTTCTACAGAAAGATTTAAGATTTATTGTAGGATTATATTTCAGTAAGATCTCTATAAAAATCAATCATTGTTTTTGGTTAATGAATTACTCCTATCATCCCAAACACTTAGATTTGTTTGATTGAATGCATCTCTTCAGAAACTGGAGCCTCAGATCCAAACTAGCAATTTATATGGAATTATGGAAAGGCGGTGCTGCTATCCACCTCCCCTCATGTGCCCAGGGGATCCGATCATATCTACTTCCGTATCAAGGGGGAGAAGGAGAGTATATCTTAGCACAAATACGTGAACCTCAAATCCTTCCTTTGTTGCCTAGTATGTTTTCAACTTTATTTAGAAAGTGAAACCATTTTCTAAATAATTTCTTGGTATGAAGTCAACAATAGCATCTAAACACTGAACTCAACCTTGGAAACTCATCAAGGGATGGCGCTCCTAGAACCACAGGGGCACAGTGCCTTGTAGCTTAGCCAGTGCTCAGTGCTCCCCACCAAACAAAACTGAACACGGCTGAGCTGACAGCAAATTCACAAGCTTTACTTATTCTGCTCATTTCGTTTGATTTTATATCACTGCTTCTTGTCTACAATTCATTCTCCACTATCCTTTAAAAAATTACTTTAGAGCATTCGATTTCAGTAAGCCTATCCTATTACTCCAAGTTCAAAGTTGACTTTCTATTACATGCATGATAGAAAGCCACGAGCATTAATGCTAAATATGAAAATAATGAGAACACATTTCGTGTAAAATTTTAATGTGATGGGGTTCTATAGGAGGAAGTGCCTTTTGGTGGTGTTGTTTAATTTATGAAACCATTTTCTCCTTCCTCAATGCCAACTCCTTCTCTCTTACCAAATACTTGTGTTACACAGACCCTGTTACTAAGAAATCATACCCCCTTCCCACTTAGCAGGTGGACCCACGCTACAGCAAGATGGTAGTCATTCTTTGCTGGGGAGAATTTATTATCCAAAGCTATTCTATTCTGTGTGACTCACTTATGGACATTCCAAACACAGTATTTATTAATACTGTGAGCATCATTCTTGTAGGATATAACTCAGGCTTCTTGCATGTGTGTGGGAGTGTCAAAGCCATCTGCAGACAGGAGTCCCTGGTAACATACATCTCTAATAGCAGAAGAAAAGCCATGAGTCTGACCTAAGGCATCCATTTAACTTTCTAGCTGCCATTTCACTGGTCTCAATGGGATCTGTCAGAAAGCTCTAAGGCAAGTGGTTCTGCCTGTCAGTTTATAAGAGTTTGAAGAAAATGAACTTCTCAGAAATTGAGCTCAACTAGTGATCACTTCTGATTCACTTCTGATTTATTCTTTGCTGAGGCAGGCCGTGGCTATGCACTATTGCTTTTTTGGTCTGCACCATTACACCAAGAGGCTTAGTCAAAGGAAAGAAATGGTTTAAGTTCTGTATCACAACTCCCTCTAATAAAGTGCTATCATAATTTTGTTACAAAGAGAAATACACATACTGAGATATTTCCCTTCAGATGTTAAAACTGGATGCTGTAAGACCGTATTAAACATTTTATTTTAACTGATCAATGTCACATTGATTTACTGGGCTAGGATGGTCAGGATGAAGTTATCCAAAAACAAGGGTGCCATTGTGATATGTAGGAAACAAAACAAAATATTTGTCATTAAAAAGTCAAGTTCATATAGTTTGAAGTAGACATAATAATATAGTAATTTTCTTTAAACTTATGACTCCATTTGAAAGAAATCCTTCTAAGTTGGCTTTGTATTGACAACCAGTATCTTGTTTCCTTATTTCTAGTAACAGCTTAAAAAAAAGCCAATGAAATGTATTTTGAGACAAAAAATTGTGTGGCATACAGGAAGAAAAAGGGGGAACATGCAGGTGGAAAACATCATTTAAATGAACACGATTAAGACATTTTATTTATCCAAAACTTCCAAGAAATGTAGTTCTAGCTAGATCATCTCTCCATATACTTGAATCTAGAACTTTGAGCTACTTGTCCTTTAATGACCCTTATTTTGTACGAGATATCTCCACAATGTATTGCACATCGTCCCTTCTTTTAGACAAATGCATTAAATCTTGTATATTAGTTTCTTCATGAATATCAGCTAGTTTGTAGCTGGACTTTAACACTGATTTGACAGACTTCTGGAGAGAGCAAGGATGGTGCCGCTACAATTAATATGACAGCGTTGTTGTGCTCTTCAGCTTACGATCTTCATATCGTGTGGCCTTTTAATTCCAACAGACATTATTGATGTATATAAAAGTTAGTGTTTACTGATGTTAAATATTTTCAGGCTTTTAATCTCACTCTCAAGCTTCTCCCTGCTCCCTTTTCTTACTTTATTTACTCCATTCATGCATTTTCTCCCACGATTCTGCTGCCAGCTGAAGATAGATTTTGATAGACATCATCAGCCGACAAGAATGCCACTTTTCTGGGCTAGTGAGTGGGGCAGTGACATTGACTCCTCAACTAGCTGCACATCTACAGTGTTTCTTGGTCATTTGATTACCATTCATAATTGAAAAGTTTTCTATTATTATTAGAATTGAACTATGATGGAGATTTCAGTGTAGCAGCTGTACACCTTGCTTGAAAATAAAACATTGTAGTACAGCCATGTTGGTAAATATCAGCTGCTTGAAAAATATGATGACGTGTCTTTTTTGAGTAGGAGAAAAACAAAAAGAAAACATTGATCTCTAGAACACTGGTTCAAGGCACCTTCAGCATGACCGCCCACAAAGACTCCTGGTTAGCTAATCAGAACGCCTGGCACTTTGGCACTTGCACAAAAGTCCATTTCCCTCCTCAATTTCCCCTGGGAGTGGAGCACAAGTCTGGCTACAGTTCAGTTGGCTGTTCCTCCTTGAATGTCCTTCAAACAGATGATGCGCTTGCTGGGACTGTGTTTCATTCTGCACAGTCCCTAGAAAAGAAATGGCACACAAAACTCAAAAAGAGAAGGCTAATGATATGAAAAGAAGAGAGAGGATGTCCAAAATCCTAGAACACATTTTTGCTGAGACTCATAATATTGATAGATCTCTTTTCCTTTAACTAATGGGTTCTTTGTGAAATATACCAGTAATACTCACAGGAATTATACCTAATACTCATTGAGAACACACAAAGAATATATATACTAATGCAACATAGTACACTTTATAGCATTCTGTTCTCCATTTTATATATAATTTTTAAAATATATATTTTAGGGCCAGCCCTGTGGCCGAGTGTTTAAGTTCGTGCGCTCTGCTTCGGAGGCCCAGGGTTTTGCAGGTTTGGATCCTGGGTGTGGATATAGCACCGCTCATCAGGCCATGTTGAGGCGGTGTCCCACATGCCACAACCAGAAGGACCCACAACTAAAATATACAACTATGTACGTGGGTATTTGGGGAGAAAAAAGTAATTAAAAAAAAAAGAAGATTGGCAACAGTTGTTAGCTCAGGTGCCAATCTTTAAAAAGAATATATATATATATTTTATATCTAATATTATCTGTCCCCAGATAAGCAGTTACAAAGCGGCCTTTTAATACCATTCATTTCCTTTTCCAACACGAATTACAGATCATCCAGTGTTATCCTGCTGCTCGTTCAGGTGCTTTGACTAGGACTTAGAAACAGGTCCCATTTCACAGAAATTTGATCAAGTTAGGGAGGTAAGACTCAACAAAAAGTATTATAGATGATCCTGGACCCAGAAAAATGTATCATTGATGACGGCACCTCAAGTGATGAGCAATCTCAGCAGAGTTAGGGGAGTCAGGAAAAACGCTTTTAAAAGAAGTCTTTTTGCAAAACTATATTTGAAGAAGTTGTTGGAATGGATAGTTAGAAAGGCTGTGGTCCTTTTGAATTGTAAAATATAAATTAATTTCATAAGGTGAGAAATACTTCAATTGTTCCTTTTTAAATTTGTTTTCAAATTAAAGGGAATTAAGAAAAACTAATTTTGAACAAAATCGGCAACCTTTTTCATAGCAGTCCTTTAGGTACTTAATAAATGGTGGCACAACTATGACTACATAAAATAGAAAATGGAGAAAATGAAGAAACAAGCAAATGGGTAGATAAACTAGTGACAATTTGGGGGTTGGGAAGTGTCAAGAGGGGTGGTGACATTGTGCAGAGCATAAGAAATTGAGAGAAACCAGCAGCTTACAAAATTGTTCAGAAAACATTTATGCTGGTACCTCTCTGAGTTCGGTTCTTACTCTCCATTTTTTACTATAATAGGTCGACTCTGGAGATTTTTTTCATTTCAAAGCCTTCCCAAAGAATCCTCTCTCTTTCTTTTTTAATATGAAAATACGTGGAATTTCACACTAGCAGAGGTTATTATTGATATGTTTATAAAAATAAGACACTTTGATCAAAGAAAAATCCATAATAAATGATTTTATAATGTGTATAAATGAATGAAAGCATCAAACAAAACCATTAGCTCAATTTTGAGGCTCAGTGCTGGCGGCTAGCAAGAAAATCTGATTATACTTATGTTTATCTACCACCCAGTTTGCTCAGTTCTAGAATCAGCAACAAGTTCTAATACAAATTTTGTTAGTTAAACTTAAAATGTAGGTACAAATCACATCCTTCATCATTTTAAAAGCATATTTTGTAGTCTTTTCATGGCAATAATAATACTTGTAAAATTATGTTAACATTATAAAAAATCAATATTTTATTCTATTTGAAAAAAAATTTCATATTTTCTCACCAGTTTCTAACAAAGGTAAAGTAAGTGAGTAAAACGATAAATTTTCAGCATACCATTCTATGTTTTTATTTTAAATTATGAACACATAAGATAAATCTGTATGGATTTTAAAACAGCAAAATAGGTGTGCTTATTAATTTATATTCAAGCTCTTTAGGTTCTATTTGGTTGTTTAAAATTCTGATCATACATTGGGCTTCTTAATGTGGATGTCACCATCTGAGAAAAAATACCCTGTAGGAAGAATAGAATCTCAATTGTCTTACTCTTTCCTTCTCAGTACTACCAGTACCCTGTCAACCTCAGATTCATCAGCTCTTTCTAGAAATTGAAGGCCAATCCTCCCAACCTCCACTGAGTCTCAAAGTTTGATGCTAGTACAGGGAAAGTTCATTCAAATGAAGACCACACAAGTAGCAAAGCCACGCAGCAGAGATCCTGATGCCAGCCTGATACCAAAGTCCATGCTTTTTCACAATATAGGACTCTTCTATTAAAATAGTTTCGCTCAACATTTGTAAAGTAGACAGGTTTAAGGCTTAACTTATTTTAGAGTCTGCTTGATGCTATGAATGGTAATAATCTATTCATTTAAATATCTTGCCTGCTTTTTTTCCTAGAAATCTCTAATAACAGATAGTTTAAGATAAAAAAAAAGCCTTTCAGGAAAATGGTATAAATCAAATATAAATTCTCCAATTAGAAAATAAATCATCATAGTAATAGTAGGACATAAGCAGGATTCTCTTTCATAAAATGAATTAATTTAGTTATATATTTTTTCATCTACTCTTCACACTATACAGAATGATGTGGTGAAAAATCTAGATAAGTTTTACCCCCTCAACAGCACAAATAAAAAAATAAACAAAAGTAACAAAACAAAAGCAAAAGAACTATTTTGATCCCCCTTTCAAATTTGACTGACCTGGGGGATTAAAATCTTATGATTTTCTCTGGAAAGTTGTCTGTTTCCTTTGTGTTCATGTACGACAAATAGTAGTCTGTTATACCCCATGTCACATGACTCTTACTGCCACATGTAGCTGAATCAATGACAAGGGCTTCTATTTTCTTGAGTCTTTCATTGTATGATATTCATGATTATTCTGTTAGAAACCGCAAAAGTTGGGGGGGTGACATTGCCCTAGGATAAACTCAGTTTTAGATGCTTATAAAAGCACATGAAATACAAGAAAATAAATCTATCAAATGATATCTTATTTTAGTATTATATTACACACTATGTTATTTAAGATATGTAGGTCCTATTAAACTAATGCACTATTTTAATTAGACATTGATTTTTAAAACTTTTGTCCTTGACTTTTTCTTAAAAAAATCCTTTAAAAATGATATATACTACAAGCATCTTAAAGGATTGTTAAAAGAAATATGTTGCAATAACTGAAGCACATCAACTACACAGTTTGAACACTTAGCCCTATGATTGTTGTTTCTATTAAACTTTTATTTATGCGACACTTTGTCTTTCTTTTTCAGGATGTATGGGATTTTAGCTCTTCCATTTTTATACTAGGGAAAGTTCTGGTTAATTCAGATGAAATGCAAGTGTAGATGCCAGTTATTTTGATGTCTTTCATTTGTTTTTCATTAACCTATCCTTCAAATGTTTTTGATAACATTCCAACAGGTGACATTTTAACATTTATCTCTTTAAATCTATGAAATAGAGTAGGAGAGGTGTAGGAAAAACTCAGATTTAGAGGTTTGACCTTATACTTCAATATCTTATTTTATAAAATAGAGTCTTCCCTTTCTTCTTCTTTTCTTCAGTTAATCGTCATCATTAGCTCCTGCTCTCCAGAGATCACTCACTGACCATTCCATAACATATCCAATTAATTGACATAGTAGATCAGAATCTCCCGTGGAGATAACACTTTTTGGATTTTTTTCTTAAATTGCCATTTAGCTCCATTACATGCACATGGTTGATATTTGCATCTTTCTACCACCGTTCTCTTGGAAGCCTATCCACCTGAGTCATATCCAGGATATTAGTCTCTGCTTGCACGGACCTTTCAAAACTGAAGCTTTGACCATTAAGACATTTGAATGGTGCTCCTATTGTGACAAGGAAACACATAAAACCAAAAATTGTTTTTAAAGAATCGGCAAGGTGAAGGCTAATTGTCATTTCTCAATCTTCTGAGTATAGACAGGATATTCAAGGTTTTACGATCCATCTTTTGCTAGATAACATGTGTTTTTGTTATTCATGAGCAGAGCTCTGCAAGATGTTCATTACAAACCAAGTCAGGATACAAGTTTGCCAAAATGTCTTTTTTTTTCTTCCCACCTGGACTGAATTTTAAGGACGCCTGGGGAGAATTATGGTTTAAAATTGAGGTTGTGTCTAAATTGGTGGTTTAAGCTAAAATCCTATGCAAAGCCTATCTAATGTGAATTTTTCATTACCGAAGTCTTCAACTGATGCCATTTTCCCTACAAACCCTGGGGACAAAACCTATTTCCCACTTGCACATAAGAAGTGTACATATAAAATTGAAACTGTGGGGAAAATGGTGAAACAAAATATTAAAACCTAAGATATGAATTCCATAGAGTAGTGCAAATGATATTTGGCTTAATGATGTTTGGGTGTGGCCATCCAAGACAAGTTTCCATGTAAGTTTCCTTGCTTATTAAATCTGCTACCTACCAATCTGGCATCATCTGCCTCTTTCTTCTGGGTCTACTGGCCTCCATGTATGGGGACCAATTTCAGATTTTACCCAGGAAGCTCACGAGTTTTTGAACTAACGTTCCAAGATCACAAAATAGGTTCACAGGAAACATGCACTTAAAATATTACCGTTACTATTGATAAAATTATTAGTTTTTTTCTTGTTTTTATGGCATAAACCCACAAATTGTAGATTGTATATCTACAATAATGATGTATTTTAATATATTCAAATATGATGTTGCATAACTGACTAATTTAAGGATATTAGAAATATTAATAATTCACATCTAATTTTAAGAAATGACCTTAGTAGAAAGCATAGGACTTTAGTTATGGTTGTCTCTATAAAACTCATTAAAAGACTTTCAAAGTGTTGGTTAACCTCTCTTGGTTAGTTTCTTTGTGTGCGTGATGAATGTATGAGTTATATGGTCTAAGAATCAATTCTAACTTTAGAAACTAGAAATTCTGAAATTCCTGGAGCTTATTCAAAATTATTTGGTTCCATGGAGTAGTTTAAACAATCTCATTGCAACAATTTTGCTAACTATTAATTTGTTCAGTACGTTTTATGTTTAAATATTGACAAGGTGAAAATTCTAAATTCTTATAGCATCGCAATTACTGGTGTCCAACCTAATGGGTACAGGTAATTTTATTTCAATCTACTTCTTCACGAGAAAAGAAATGAGATAAACTATTAAGTTTAAGACCCCCAGAGTCAGAAAACAAGTGAGTAGAAGTCCGCGAAGAGAATAGTCAATAATCTTTCAGAGTCACAGTGCCTTAACTCATCTCCAGACACTGTCATATTGCAAAGAATCAACTAACGGAACTGTTTCGAGGGCTGTGGAGATTCTTGTGTCACTCACCATAGAAGAGAGAACTACTGACTGTCTTTATTTATTATCTTTTTAATATTGTCTTTGAAGTCTAGGGCAATTGCTTGAAAATATTTATGTGAATAATATTTCATATTGCACCTTTCTTAGAAGAAAAATTTAAACTTTAAACTTTCTGTTATTAATTACCACTGAATTAAAAGTATCAGTTTAGATCATCCAAATCAAAAAGAATTTTATATAGCACGTTGTCTTTCTGAAAGCCCACAAAAAAGATAACTAAATACATTACTAATAAAATAATTATTAGTTTTATCAAAACAAAATTACAAACTGTTTTTCAAAAAAATCAGAGCCGGGTTAGAACCATATCATAATAGGTTGTTGCAGTTTTCCAAAGAAATATAGAATGCAAACATTTAAGTATTTTTCAAAAAAAAATCATATGGTACCAAATGAAGAGTGAAATCGTTTAAATAAATGTTATTAATGTCTTATGGTTTCAGACCTCTGCTGCCAAACAGAACCAAATGAATACGTGAACTTCGCTTTATATTTATCCACGATGGACCTTAATGAGCATTTATTTTCAAAAACTCAGCTAAGAATGGGAAAAGGTCACCAGCTACATCATTGCCGAAGTGCTAGGCTCGGCTTTGAGGAAACACTGTAGGTGGCTGAAGTGAGAATTAAAACTCCAAGTTCCAGAAACTCACACATTTTTATACTCCTTTCAAAGCTTCCAATGATGGCAAATTCTTTCCAGCATGTGATATAATTAGTTGCTTTCATTTTAGGAACTTAAAAAGCAAATAAGTCCTTCATACTGTGCTAGTAAGAAGGAGCCTTAACAGGTGTTATTTTGTTTGTATAAATTTACAGAAAAAATATCTGCACCAATATGAGTGTATCTTGGTTTTACTTTTACCTTAAATGGAAAATACAATAACATTATTAGTGATAACTTCTTGTTAAGCAGCTGATGGTATTTTAAATGTCAATACAATTTTAATTGAAGCATTCACGATAATTTCTACTTTGGCAAAAACACACTGGAAAAATTGCAGCCTTCTAATGAACAAAGGACTCTGCAAAATGTTTAATATCTTCAATGAAATCATGAGGTTAATTATTTCACTCCATTTAATATAGCCTCTTGACGCTAAGTTTGCATCCCACAGATATTTTTATAAGGAACTACACCAAATATAAAAAGGTAATGATCTAAAGATTTATAATGTATAGTTAAAAATAGTAAAGGTACGTATGGTGAATTTGTAATCAGTTATCTCAATAAAGTAGAGGGAATTGTTTTGGTTATAGTAAAATGTGTGTGAAATTGTTTTTGGTCAATATTTAACAGCATTTCATCTTACTTGATGTATTTTTTATCATGAATTCTGGTGTCTATTATTTTTTTTGAACTACATCACTTTTCTTTTAAAAAAATCCTCCGTTCTTTTTCCACTCTTCTTCATAACCTTCTTGAAAACCATCAAGAATTTCATGTCATCTAACTAGTTTTCCTTAGCTATTTCTGCTTGACTCTATTCGATTCTTTACTCAGGTTCTCATTTCTCTAATATGTTTTACTTCTTTTTAATGAATTTTATTTTTAGAGCTATTTTAGGTTCAAGCAAATTAAGCAGAAGGCACAGCGATTTCCCTGCCTCCACACATGCATAGCCACCCCACTCTCCACATCCTCCTCCACAGTAGTACATTTGTTACATTCTCTGACCCTATGTTTACACATCGTTATCATCCAAAACCCATAGATTTCACATTAGGGTTCACAAACGGTGTTGCACATTCTATGGGTTTGGACAAATGCACAACGATGTGTATCTACCATTATAGTATCATTCAGAGTATTTTCACTGCCCTAAAAATCCTGTGTGCTCTGCCTATTTATCCCCTCCTCCACCTCTAGAAACCACTGATCTTTTTACTGACCTGTCTTCATAGTTTTGCCTTTTCCAAAAAGCCGTATAGTTGGAATTCTATACTATGTAGCCTTTTCACACTGGCTTCTTTCACTTGGTAATATGGATTTAAGCTTTCTCCATGTCTTTTCATAGCTTGATAGTTCATTTCTTTTTAGCATTAAATAACACGCTATTGTCTGGATGTACCACAGTTTGTTTATACATTTCCCTACTGAAAGACATCTTGGCTGCTTTCATGGTTTGGCAATTGTGAATAAAACTGCTATAAATATCTGTGTGTAGGTTTTTGTGTGGACATAAGTTTTCAACTCATTTGAGTAAATATCAAGAATGTGATTGCTGAATCTTAGGGTAAGAGTAAGTTTAGTTTTGTAAGAAACTGCCAAAATGTCTTCCAAAATGGCTGTACCATTTTGCATTTCCACAAGCAGTAAATGAAAACACCTGTTACTCCACATCCTCACCAGCATTTGGTTTCCTCAATGTTCTGAATTTTGGCCATTCTAAAAGGTGTACAGTGGTATATTGTTGTTTTGATTGATATTTCCCTGATGATATATGATGAGGGGCATTTTTTCATACTCATTAGCCATCTGTATGTCTTCTTCTTTGAGGTGTCTGTTAAGGTCGTTGGCCTGGTTTTTTAATCAGGTTGCTCATTTTCTTATCATTACATTTTTTTTTAAAGATTGGCACCTGAGCTAAGAACAGTTGTCAATCTTCTTCTTCTTTTTTGTCCTTCTCCTCAAAACCCCCCAGTACACATTTGTAGATTCTAGTTATGAGTGCCTCTGGTTGCGCTATGTGGGACACCACCTCAACGTGGCCTGAGGAGTGTTGCCATGTCTATGCCCAGGATCCAAACGAGTGAAACCCTGGGCTGCTGAAGTGAGCACTGGAACCTAACCACTCAGCCACGGGGCTAGGTCCCCTTATCATTACATTTTAAGAGTTATTTGTAAAATTTTGATAACAGTTTTTATCAGATTGTTCTTTGCAAACATTTTATGGTTTGTGACTTCTCTTTTATTCCCTTGACGGTGCATTTCACAGTCCAGAAATGTTTACGTTTATTGAAGTTCTGCTTATCAATTCTTTCTTTTGTGGATCATGTCTTTGGAGTTGTATCTAAACAGTCTTCACCAAATCTAGTTCATTTAGATTTCATCCTATGTCATCTTCTGGAATTTTCATAATTGTGTGTTTTACATTTAGGACTATTATTCGAGTTAATTGTTGTGAAGAGTGTAAGGTCTGTGTCTAGATTCACATTTTGCATGTGAGAGCCCAGTTGTTCCACTCCCATTTGTGGAAAGATTACTATTTCTCCAATGTATTGCCTTTTCTTTTTTGTAAAAGATTAGTCAACTACATTTATGGAGGTCTATTTCTGGACTCTCAATTCTATTCCTTTTATCTATTTGTCTGTTCTTTTGCCAATACAACACTACCTTGATTACTGTAGTTTTCTAGTAAGCCTTGAAGTGGGGTAGTGTCAGTCCTCCAACTTTGTTCTTCTCCTTCAATAATGTGTTTGCTATTCAGGGTCTTTTGTCTTTCCATAGAAACTTTAGAATTAGTTTCTGATATTCATAAAATAACTTGCTGGGACTTGTAATTAGGATTGCATTGAATCTGTGGATCAACTTAGGAAAAAGTGACACTTGATAATAGTGAGTCTTCCTATCTATGAGCATGGGCTAGCTCTCCATTTATTTATTTCTTCAATTTTTTTTATCAGAGTTTTGGAGTTTTTCTTGTACAGAGCTTGTATGCATCTTGTTAGCTTTATTCCAAAGTATTTTATTTTTTTTTTTGGTGCTAAGGTAAATGGTATTTTGTTTTTAATTTCAAATTCCACTTGTTCATTTTTGGTATATAGGAAAGCAATGCACTTTTGCACGTGAACCTTTTATTCTGCAAACTTGCTACAATTGCTTATTGGCAAACTAGCAGGCTTTTTGTCCATGCTTTAAGATTTTCTACATAAGCAATCATGTCATCTGCAAACAAAGCAACTTTTATTTCTTTCTTCTAAATCTGTATACATATTATTTTCTTCTCTTGTCTTTTTGTACTAGCTAGGATTTCAAAGTGTTTGCTGAAAAGTAGTGGTGGAAGGGGGCATCCTTGCCTTGTTCCTGATCTTAATGGGAAAACTTTGAGTTTCTCATCATTAAGTCTGATGCTATATGTAGGTTTTCTTAAATATTCTTTCTTAAGTTGAGGAAGACCTTTCTTCCTGGTTTACTGAGAGTTTTAATCATGAATGGGTGTTGAATTTTGTTGAATGCTTTTTTCATCTATTGTTATGGTCAGCTGATTTTTCTTCTTTATCCTCTTGAGGTGATGAATTGCCTTAACGGATTTTTGAATGTTGACTCAGCTTTGCATACCTGGGATTCACCCCACTTGGCTGTGATGTATAATTCTTTTTATAGATTACTGAATTAGATATGCTAATATTTTGTTGAGGATTTTTGCATCTATGTTCATGAGAGATATTGATCTGTAGTTTTCTTTCCTCCACCCATTCTTCTTTGTGTAACACATTTATCACTGAATCCAGCTATAGATGTCAGAAATAAGGAATTACAAAACTATAGAATTTTTCTTTTGTCCATTTTCTCTCTCATCGTCCATATCTAAACCATCACTCCGTCAATTTTACTTCATGAATATCTTTCTAGTCCATATATTTTTTCCTATCTTCAACAAACAGATACTTTATGCCAAGATACTATTCTCTCTATACTGGAGAGAATAATAGCTTTTTTACCAAGATTTGCTCATGACTATCTTCCCTTTTTTGCATTTTGTCTTTGGTTTGTTTGTTTTGTACTGTTTTTGATTCTCCATAGTGCCTTCAACATCATTACTAAATAATATCTATCTGAACAATTCACTTCCTGCCAAAAATGCCTTTGTGGCTTACCGATATGCATTGTCCTTCAGCTCAAATATCATTTCCTCAAGGGTATTTCCTCTAACTCAAAAGGAAAATTCATATCCCTTTATTATAGCTCCTCAGAGAGTTATGTGCTTTACTTTAAAATACTCACCACAGCTGAAAGTTTGTATTTACCTGTGCAGTTGTTTAAATAACATAGTCATCTACTTCCAGATCATATGCTTCATGAGATCAAAGTCTATTTTACATCATAAGGCTAAAATTGAACCCAATGTGTATCTAGGCATCTGTAAATACATGTGGAAGGAGGTGGAGGACTATTAATGTGATTATTGAAATTGTCTATTGGGCGGCCCTTTTGTAGATTGAACAAGAACATTTCATTGTAATGATCGACACATAAGTCAGATAGTAGAAGGCAGAATGTGAAGCAAAAAGGATATAGACTAGTTTCAAAAAAGAGCAAAACAAAACAAGCAAAATACCCCACAAGACATAGGATTAGATTACAGCTAAAAACAGACACAAGTGAAAGAAAAGCTTTATTAAATAGAAACTTTATTTTAATTTAAGATAGAAGAGACTCAAACATAATGTGGGGGAAGAGTCAAATACAAAAAGAGGGACTGTATTTTGGACCAGAGGGCATGGGAAGGAAAATACAAAGAGGAAATATTATTTGTCTAATTTGGAGAAAAGTAAACAAACACCAAGCATTATGAAGTATTTGATGTAGTTATTGAAGAGTTTTCAGCACTACCATTTGAAAGATGTCTCTGTCTCAATGAATCCTGTTTATTGAGGAAATTAAATCCTGGAACCTTGCATTGGGAAAAAAAAATGGAGTTCTCCTCTGTACATGTTCCACTGCAGAATTACAATTTTAATTTTCTAACTATGAGCTTCAGAGATAAAAATACATGATGACATCAATATTTATGTAAAAATAGAAATGTGTTTGCTATCACACCACTATATATTATAAGATGAGTCATGGGCTTATTTACTATTAGAGCTAAAAAGATCTTAGTAGTAAGTAATCCGATTTTCTCATGTTATGGATTTAAAAACTGAGCTCACATAGCTAGTTAAGAACAGAGCTAGAACAATAACCTGATTCAGTATTTGATCAAATGTCTTTCAAAATGTATTCTTAGAATTTTGGCTTTCTCGTATAATCCTACAGTTCTTCTTAGAATAATATGTTTCTGTTTTTAAGTTTTTATATTTCTTCTTGGCTATCATCTGCAAAGACTTCTTTTTATGCACTGTATGCATCTTTTATTTTCAACTTAAGTTATGTTGGTAATTTAACACAAAGCAGTTTTTTTTTTAAATGGGGTTACCATGTAGATGGTCCAGATAATAGAATCCTCTAAAGTTAGAGACGGAAAAGACCTGTCAGGTCACTTAATCTCTTCAACAAGGCAGGCTTTGTGTGTTTTTTTTTCTTATCTTATCCCTTTGAATA